>NC_088864.1:53400752-53470752 GCF_032884065.1 Artemia franciscana
TGTGTGTGTGTGTGTGTGTGTGTGTGTGTGTGTGTGTGTGTGTGTGTGTGTGTGTGTGTGTGTGTGTGTGTGTGTGTGTGTGTGTGTGTGTGTGTGTGTGTGTGTGTGTGTGTGTGTGTGTGTGTGTGTTGTGTGTGTGTGTGTGTGTGTGTGTGTGTGTGTGTGTGTGTGTGTGTGTGTGTGTGTGTGTGTGTGTGTGTGTGTGTGTGTGTGTGTGTGTGTGTGTGTGTGTGTGTGTGTGTGTGTGTGTGTGTGTGTGTGTGTGTGTGTGTGTGTGTGTGTGTGTGTGTGTGTGTGTGTGTGTGTGTGTGTGTGTGTGTGTGTGTGTGTGTGTGTGTGTGTGTGTGTGTGTGTGTGTGTGTGTGTGTGTGTGTGTGTGTGTGTGTGTGTGTGTGTGTGTGTGTGTGTGTGTGTGTGTGTGTGTGTGTGTGTGTGTGTGTGTGTGTGTGTGTGTGTGTGTGTGTGTGTGTGTGTGTGTGTGTGTGTGTGTGTGTGTGTGTGTGTGTGTGTGTGTGTGTGTGTGTGTGTGTGTGTGTGTGTGTGTGTGTGTGTGTGTGTGTGTGTGTGTGTGTGTGTGTGTGTGTGTGTGTGTGTGTGTGTGTGTGTGTGTGTGTGTGTGTGTGTGTGTGTGTGTGTGTGTGTGTGTGTGTGTGTGTGTGTGTGTGTGTGTGTGTGTGTGTGGGTGTGTATGTGTGTGTACATGTAAAGATTGTTTTTTAGGAATTGACAAAATCTTGACTATCCATTTGCTTCATGATAAAAAGTGATTATAAGTCTAATAAGCTCAAATTTAGTTTCGAAATACAAATACTGTTGCGACACATGTCTTAAGTTGCATTTTATCTGAAGTTAAAAGAAAATAAAACTTTCAAAACTTCGAGTTTTAAAAGCCTGCACCATTTTAAATGTGTGAAATAAACAAATTAACTTGAATTAACCATGAAAGATTTTACATTCAGAAAAGATATTTTGTTTTAACAATATAGGAGTAAATATAGGAGTCTTGAGCCTCAGGCTCAAGATATGACTTACCCTTTAGTGATATATCTTAGGCCTCCCCTCTCGCTCTTTCTCTTGGTGCAGAGATGGCTTTTAGGGAGGGTAAAGATATAGTTTCACGATACTTACCCCCTCCTATATAAAACAGGAATACTAGCAATATTTAGGTAATGGATAGCCTATTATTTGGGTAATGTATAACTATCTCAAATAGAACTCCTAATCTCCAACTGGCTTTCTTTTCTTCATATTAATATATATATATATATATATATATATATATATATATATATATATATATATATATATATATATATATATATATATATATATATATATATATATATATATATATATATATATATGTATATATATATAGTTAAAATAAGCATTTAATAGGGTTAGCTAAAAGATATTTTTGCATGAGAGTTAATCCATTCGTAGTTTTCCTCCAATCATATGTTGCAAAAATTCTTTTGCAAAGCATTTTCATATCTATGAGTATGACTATTCTAATAAATCGGTTCAGGGCAACAAACTGTCAGTAAAGAGTAACATGATCCGATTGTAACCAAAACATCATTAAAGGGGTGTGATATTGAGGAAAATTGTAGCATCATAGTTTACGTGTGAAAGAATCCTGCTGTCGTATTCACAAGCTCTCATATGCAAAAACGAGAAATATGCATTTTATTCATTAAATTTGGAAACACCTCTGTGTTTACTTGTTTGTCTGTTGTTGTTGTTTTTTCAACCCTTGGATAAGTATGCTGAGGTAGGGGTCATAGACCCGGTAAAAGGATTATTTGAAAAGTAATTATGTTGTAATGTCATTTTTGAATAACAAAATAGATGGCGCCGGGGTATAGTGACAATTTCCCCTATTTTGTAGCGTATGCCAAGCCTTGGCAGTTGTACAGCATTGTATTATTGCCCCTAATATATTAAAGGGAAAGCATTCAGTTTGTCTTTTTTTGGGGAAACCGATTAGTAAATCTTTCAGAAGTCCAGTTTTAGGGCCAAATTTTTCAACTTTCCGTCAAAGGTCCCTCCGACGATTGTGAAAAGTAGACTTAACCTTTAACATTCAATCATTTGGTTTAATAACAAAAAAAGGTATTTTGGAAAAACCTAAGTTTTACAGTCTCAAAAATTTCTGCTGAAAAAAATTATAACAGAATATTGTGAAGGTAGCAATAATTATACTTGTAATCAGGTTTGAGTAGTGAACAAATCCTCTTTTTATTTGGAAATTTCGAGTGAAGTATGCTATGTCAAACCAGTTACAATCCAGTAACATCAAACCAGTTACAAGTTAATGCACGACTTTATAGGGTGAGGAAAATAAAACACTAATTCCGAGAACCTCAGAAACCCCAGTGAACCAACGAGAACCAATTCAGGGACCTTACAATGTTCCAGTTACCAGCTAGAGCGGGGGGAAAAGAGAAAGAAAAAGAAGACACATTGGGGTATCAAGCACTTTTTGTAATTTACAAATTTGTTTTGTAATTAATTTTAGTGTTGAAATGAAAATAAATTGCTTCTATCATTAGCGAATCAATTTTTTATTCGGATGAATTTGTTTTCTCTTGGTAGGTTTTTTCGGAACTTCTTTTTGCTTTCTAATTACAAAGGTGACTGGGTAGGGAAGTATTCAACAGGTGGATTTTGAACACTAGTATGGATATTTTTATCATGTAGATTTCAGTGGTAGACCTGAAATGACACTGGAATTAGATTTTGATTTTGGTAAAATTAGATTTTGCTGTCATGACGAAATTGCAAAAAGCGTGTAAATGTGAATGTTAGATTGCAAATAGCATTAAACAGTTCTCTACGATATTCTATGACCCTGTCAGTACTGGAGAAACAAAACAGAAAAAGGGAGACTTATCAGTGTTACCGGCTCTTTTTCCAAGTTCCCAGAACTTTTTTTTCTGAAATAAAATTTAATATCAATTTAAATAATAGCTATCATTCTTTAATCAGCATTAACAGCAAGTTTTTCTTATGAGACAGTGTTTTATAATTGGCTTTTAAGCGTGCTTGGGCCCCGGAAATGAAAAGCTCTGCTAATTTTCAGGTATATTGAACATAATGATGCATATTTTTTTAGACGAGGGGAGGGGGTTTACATCGAAGCAGTATAAATAATTTACCAATAAATAAAGACCGTTTCATTCGAATCAGCTTTTGTCGACTCAGTTAAAATGAGCTGAATTAAATTTTGTATTTATATTATTGATTTGAACAAGTTTAAGCTGAAGGTCGTTCATTTGAATGGGAGTCGAGCCGGACAGGTTTGGGTTAAACGGGGATTGAGTTGAATGTGGTTTGAGTTAAATGAAGTTGAATGACACTGAAAGTGAATAGAATGTGGGTTGAAACAAATGGGGGTTGAGTTGCACAGGGATTGAGTAAAACGGAGATTGTGTTGAATGAGAGTTGAGCCGAATGAGGTTTAGTTGCACAGATATTGAGTTGATTGAAGGCTGAGTTGAATGGGGGCAGAGGTGCACGAGGATTAAGTTCTGCGGGGCTCAGTTGCACGAAGGCTTAATTAAACTGGGGTTAAGTTTCACGGGGCCTCAGTTGTACCTGGGGTCAGATGCAAGAGGGTTCAGTAGCAAGGGTATCAGTTACACGAGGTTTCAGTTCCAGTGGAGCCTATAAAAAAGTGTTGTGCTCAGACAATATGGTTCATTAATATAAATATAGCTTATAGGACGACCCAAAAATAGACGCCAATTTAAGAGCCTTTTAAGCTTCCTTCAGGTGAATAAACATATAATTTTGAATAAGAAAATTTAAATACCACGATGGGGCATCTGGATTTTAGAAATTTCTTGGTGGGGCATGGCCCGAAACCTGTTGGGAACCACTGGTTTAATACTTTATTTTTCACTAAGCATGTTATATGGATGATAAGATGAGAATCATCCCCAATTAGAACAGAAATGTTTTAGTGTGGTATAGAAGACTATATTTACTTGGTATTATCAGTGTGCTGGGGCGGCACTTTGGGATAAGCAAGGAGCAATTTCAGAAATTCGGTGTAATACAGGCTAATTTTTATACAAATCTAACAACGTTGATAAGATATATAATACCTACAATACCAACGAAATATAATGCCTACAATACCAACTTGCTATAGTTTTTGCACACTAAAATGCATTCAGTTAGTTACTAGCTAAGATTTATTTGAAAGAACGTTAGTCTAGGAAAGGCATCCCTTCTCATATACAGGATAATTTTTATTTGTTTTTAATTCTACTGTTACTTTTTACATTCCGTCGAAAAACTTTTTTTCGCTTAATGAAACAGTTCGAGATAACGAACTGTAGTAAGGAGCGACCCGGCTCAATAGTAACCAAAACTCTAAAAAACGAAACTTGATACCAATAGTTACATCGAAAGAATTGCATTTTAATGCTGATTTTATGTTTCATCAAGTTTAGTCTTACCCATCAAAAGTTACGAGCCTGAGAAAGTTTGCCCTATTTTAGAAAATAGGGGGAAACACCCCCTAAAAGCCATAGAATCTTAATGAAAATCACACCATCAGATTCAGCGTGTCATAGAACCCTACTTTAAAAATTCCAAGCTCCCATCTACAAAAATGTGGAATTTTGTATTTTTTGCCAGAAGACAAATCACGGATGCGTGTTTATTTGTTTGTTTTATTGTTGTTGTTTTTTCTCTTTTTTTCTTTCTCCCAGGGGGTGATCGTATCGACCCAGTGGTCCTAGAATTTTGCGAAAGGGCTTTTTCGAACGGTAATAAAAAGTTCTAGTACCCTTTTTAAGTGACAAAAAATTGGAAGGCACCTAGGCTCCCTCCCACGCTCCTTTTTTCCCAAAGTCGTCGGGTCAAAATTTTGAGATAACCATTTTGTTCAACACAGTCGAAAAACCTTGTAACTATGTCTTTGGGGACGACTTACTCCCCCAGAGTCCCCGTGGGAGGGGCTGCAAGTTACAAACTTTGACCAGTGTTGACATATGTGGGAAAACTTTGTATTGAGGGATTTGTCATGGGGGAAGAAGATTTCCATGAAGGGGGCGCAGCATTTTCTAGCATTATTTAAAAAAAACAATGAAAAAATAAATATGAAATTTTTTTTTCAACTGAAAGTAAGGAGTAGCATTAAAACTTAAAACTAACAGAAAATATTACGCATATAAGGGGTTCATCTCCCCTTAATACCTCACTCTTTACGCTAAAGTATTTTTAGTAATTTCAACTATTTATTCTACGGCCTTTGTGATTCAGGGGACAAAATTTAAGCTTTAGTGTAAAGAGTGAGGTATTGACGAGTGGGTGAATCTTCTCATATATGCAATAAAACATACGAATATAGAAGTTTGTTACGTAAGCTAATTCGTAAGTTACGTATATCTTTAACTAATGAAAACGTTCGTAAAAAAACAAAAAAGTTCTAGTTGCCTTTTTAAGTACCCAAGAAATTGGAGGGCAACTGGGCCTCCTCTCCCCTTCTTTTTTCTCAAAATCATTCGATCAAAACTCTGAGAAAGAAATTTAGCCAAAAAAATAAATATGCAAATTTCACTTTAATTACTCATCTGCGGAGAGCCGAAATCAAAACATGAATTAACTAAAAAACGTTCGGAATTTAAATAAAAAAAATAAAGTTTTTTTTAACTGAAAGTAAGGAGCGACATTAAAACTTAAAATGAACAGAAGATTTTACTGTTTTAAAAAGTAGAGTTGAGAGAAAGAGTCAAGCTTTAGCGCAAAGATCGAGGCATTGAAGAGGGAACAACCCCTTTCATATACGGGGTAATTTCTGTTCGTTTTAAGTTTTAATGTCGCACCTTACTTTCAATGTAAAATTTTCTTTTTTTAATAGCAAAACGAGCACCTGGTTACATCACTTGCTATTTAGCACTTGAACTCAAAACCTGTTTAAAGTGAATTCGGGTTTTAGATTTAACAAATAGAGTTGCAATTCTGGTTTTTTCCAAGATTTAATGTCTTTTGAAGAAGCAAAGTTTTTTTTGCAAATTTTAAATACAAAGGAATACATTTGAGCTGGAGCAGGTTTTATTGTTGCTTGTAACACAAACTGAGAAGTTTTTTCCATTTGTTTCTTCTGAGGACACTGGAAAGGAAGGAATTTGCTTGATTTACTATGTTATCGGTAAGCTGACGAAAAGGAAGTTTCTGAAACAAGTGTGCTTGTGAGCTAGAATATCGTGAAATTACCACAGTGTGTTAAAAACAAGGCTTGTATGATTATCTATTTTTTAGCATTAAATTTTAAAAAAGTAATTCATACCAAAGACCAAATATTTTCATTAAAGATTAATATTCCTATCCTGAGCACTTATTGGGTCTGAAAACGTTGATCCCAAGAATTACACTAAAATTTGTGAGAGCAGAAACGAAAAGTGGATACGGAAAGGGAGGTTGAAGAACGAAAAGGGATATTTTAAGATATTCTTTCATCTGAATCGCCATTTAAAGGTTTTGAAAAAGAGGGTCTGGTAAATTTGATACTTTTTTTTGTTTCGGAAACCATTTTTATTACTGGCGAATGTGAGGACTATTTATTGCAATCACACCTATCATATTAGGAAAGGATTTTATATATATATATGTATATATATATATATATATATATATATATATATATATATATATATATATATATATATATATATATATATTATATATTATATATTATAGGTGGAAAAAAGTTGGAAAGGAAAAAGGAAAGGAGGAAAAAGGAAAAATGAAAAAAGGAAAAAAAGGAAATACATAAAAAAGAAAAAGCAACTAGGATTCGAGAATTAGACTTAGTTTCAAATTTGTCCAACATTTTTATTTCAATGAATGCTTTCATTCAAGATTAATATTTCCTGTTCTGAGAATCATATTTATTTGGGCTTGAAAACGTTGATTCCAGGAATTACACTTAAACTTGCGAGAGCAGAAACGAAAAAGGGATATTGAAATAGATTCTTTCATTTTATTCCCCGTTTAATGGTACTGGAAAAAAAGATCAGATAGATAAGATACCTTTTTTCGTTTTGGAAACCATTTTTTTACTGGCGAATGTGAGGAATTTTTATAGCAATCACACGTATTGTAGTAGGAGTCCATGGCAAGGAGCATTGACCATGGGAATATCTAAATTTATTAGAATATTATTTTAACTTCTTTTGTGTTTCTGCTTGTCTCATTAGGAAATTTTATTAGTTTTCTCTGAGCTGATTTAACTTTTGGTAGACTTGTTTCCCAGAAAAAGTCTCATTGCAAACAAATCCAATTTTTTTCGTGTGGATTATGAATATATGTAAAAAGTATGGGGTTTGGCATTTGATTTTTTTACATTCCTTATTTCTCCCAGAGGGAGACTAATATATCCCCTATCCTTTAGACAAAGCTGCTACTATAATAGGTATTTGGCTTTTAAGTTAACTATAGAACGCGAAATTTTTTTGGCTTTCTCTAATGTTGAGAAAGAGAAATGACCCATCATTTAATTAATGCATTGGCTTTTCCTTAGAAATGACTCACCATTTTTCCAATGCAATTTGGAGAAACTACTAGGATTTGAATAATCACATATTGGTATTTCAGAATATATGTTATTAACACGAAAACAACTTTCGTTGATTAATATTTCCTCCAATATCTTGTGCTACGTCTGGTTGTATCTTCAAGCTTTGTTTCAAGTTGAATTTTCAAGCTTTTACGAGCTGAGATGTATATATGATTTTTTCTGTTTTGAGATGTTTATGTTGTCTTAATCAGGCCAATTTCCATCCTAGACAGAAAAGCAACCTTTGTTGAATTTCTATTAATAACTTCGCCCATTTAGATTCTGAAAAATATCCGTTTTTTTCAGATTTTAAAAAAATCGAAAAAAATTTGTTGTCCCATATTCTTTTCTTAATTGGTGCTACTGCCTAACCTAGCCCACTTGCAATCCCATATTTAAATTTTTCCATGATTTAGTTTTTGCACGAAATTAGTGATTTGACTTTCTCTGCTCCCATTTTTATTTTGGTTTTACTTTCAGGGCATTTTTTTCCAGAGGTTTTTGCTCTTATCTACTTTGTTTCTGATTGGAGCTTGTTTAGGACTGGAAACTGAGCCATTGCTTCACAAAGACAGCAAAACCTTGGAATGTTTTCGTAACTTGAGTGGATCTCAGTTTCTTCATTGGATTTTGCCTAACGACCAAGTGTTGGTGGATTCCTTAGAAAATAATTATGTTATTGACAAGTTATCTGGAGATCTTACAATTTTGGTATGTTGTTTTTTCTTTTTCTTTTTTTTACCGCTTATCTACTCCCTTGCGTTAGTTGTGACTATTTTAACTATACATATATGTATAACTATAACTATACATATGAAATAAGATAAATTTGTTGAAATACGAAATAAAATTATGTCAATTTTTCTTTTTTTATGTATTTCAAACAGGAACTGGCGTTTACTCCTCGGAAAATACCCCCCCCCCCACGAAAAATACCCGCAGTCGAAAATATCCCCATAAAACAACCCTGCGGAAAATACCTGCCCCTTCGAAAAAATAACCCCCCCCACGACTGACTGGTCTCCAATCACTTTAGACTTGTAAAAAAGACTAGAACTCTCAGTTTCTGACATAATCAGTAAATTCCGAAGTTTCTGCGACCATGAGCTCTAGGAAGAGCTAGTCCCTCTCCTATGCGTAATGAGTTCTGGTCACTTTTGGATTTAATGTTACTCTTTACTTTCATAATAACAGCGTAGACCAGAAATATTCCCAGAAGTGAAGAGGGATTGAATATCTATTTTACATTTTTGATGTTTTTTATTTTTTAGTACCCCTCCCTCACCCCTTACCCCCTCCCTCTCCGAAAAAAATACTCAATAAACAACAGTCTTGGATACGGCCCTGTGGATTACATATCAATTTATACCTCCACCTTTCCCCCGTCTCTCCCTTGCAACTAATTCTAAGTTTATCTGAAGGCTCAATGAGAGTTGGATGTTTTTGGCATTAAGATGCAAACTTTGAGGCTTCTCTCTCCCTCCCTAACCACAAAACAATCAGAGATCTCTATTGTAGAGATCTAAATCCTTTATATGCAAATGTTTGGAATTGCAAAACAATACGGAATCTACCTAAGACAGTGAAATTTGTTTTTACCTTAAAAATATCCAGGCTAGCTAGGGAAAGAGGGAGATACTTCAAAGAGTGCATTTTAAATCCAAAACAAACTGACTCTCATTGAGCCTTCAGACAAATACAGAATTAGTTCTAAGGAAAATATGAGGGAATTTTGAAAGTAAAAGCCAATGTATAATCCCCACTAAAAAAAAGTTCTGGTATTTACTTGAAAAAAAAAAATGACAATTTTTCATCCGTTCCCCAATCCGCCTAGATTTTGAAAACTTATTTTGCTTCCTTAGATTTTCGTGAATTTACGCAAACATGTATTAACTTCCAAAATTGGTGATTATAAAGAAAACAAAAGCATAAACATCAAACTAGTTAGTACACAATTTAACTAATAAAGGTACAATGTAAATACTGACCAATCTATATCAATGCAGAGCAATAAAATTAAAATATCTATGCAATAATTTATTTCCTTACATCATATAATCACATTCGTAAATTATAATAAAAAATAGAATAAGTGGAAAAAACGATTTATAAGTCATAAGATTGTAGTGACTCTAGAGCATAAGTTAAATAAAAAAAAAGTTTTTTAACTGAAAGTAAGGAGCCACAATTAAACTTCAAACTAACAGAAATTATTCTGTGTATGATACCTCACGCAATATCTTAGTCTTCACGCTAAAGTTTTTAGCCCCTTGTAAAAGCTGCCAGTTGTAATTAAACGGCCCATGTGTTTTAGGGATCGTTCCTAAAAATTGGGACAAACACTCAGACTTTAGCGTGCTTTTCCATCATTTTGCTCGATATAGTAGGAGAAAAATAAGTTTTGACCAGGAAAAAATTGGTACGGAAATGGTTTCTTCACCATCCGGACCGGAAAAAAATGCTTAACAACATATCAAAAATCTAAATCTCTAGCTCGATGCCAAATTGTTTTTTTTAATGTTTTTTTATTTATTTTCTCAAAAACCGAGAAAAAAATTAAAAACGTAAACTATAATGTTTTACACACCTTTTTAGATCAGCTTTTGGCTCTGAATTCATTTCTGATACTCATTTCGTTAGCTGACCAAAAGAAAAATATTTATCAGCAAAAAAAATGGGGAAAAAAACTGTGTCTTTGGGGAAAAAAACTCTTACCAGCGTTGTAGTCTATTTGGCTATGTAAACGAAAGGCTTAGAAAAAAAAAAGACTAAACAACAATAAACAGGAATGACGAAACACCTCAGCGCCAAACACCATGAGACAAGGTAAGTTCTAACTTAATGTGTTCAGAGAAAAGCTTTTATCTTATTTTTCAAATATATAAAAATTGCACATCATCAAAATATAGAACTAGATTTTTCATCATCACAGTTAACAGTTAACTGTTATTCTTCTTCACTAAGTTCTTCTTCTTGAAACTTCGAATTGTTGCACGAGCTTCCCTTACAGGTAGGGCAGGCTTTAGTATACTCAAGTCCGTTTTTCTTACAGGTACACTTTTCACTATCACAGCCGTCAATACGACACGAACATTTGATAATTTTCAGCAGCTGAGACGGAGCGGCAGGGAGATCTGTTTTATTGGCGCAAAAACTTCGTTATCCTGCAGTTTCCATCCCAGGCGTAAAGGGTCTACTGGGTTCAATCAATCAATCAATCAATCAATCAATTTATTAATACTAAAGAAAACTATTACAAAAGTAAATCAGTTAATAGGCCCAAGAAGCTATGCTTGTAATGGGCCACAGAGAACAAAAATAGAACACTTATAAAATATATACAAAAAAAAATTTAAAAGAAGAGAAGTGACATACAAATTGGGATAGAATTAAAAGAGAGACAAAAATTATTTAACTGGAAAGACCCGACGAAATAATGCCTTTACAGAAAGAAAAAGAGGGACATCCAAAGGGATGGAGTTCCATAATAGAATTGACTGATATACAGGAGACCTCTGAGCTGCTGTAGAGGATCGTTTTGATAAAATAAATCGTCGAGAAGAATTACGCAAAGAAGAAAAGTACCTACTTGAGCCTGTCCTTGAGAAAAAGTGCTGCAGGGTCGGTGGAAGAGTACCTAGAAAAGCAGAATGCGCTAAATAAAGAGTACTTATACCTATAATATGATCCAGCGGAGCTATTCCAGTATCATTATAAAGATCAGAGGAAGGGCAAAGCCGAGGGAGAAGAAAAGTAGCCTTCACTGCCCTATTTTGGGCTCTTGGAAGTGAGCAGAGAAGAGATTTATTAGTATTGCCCCAGACAGAGCAGCAATAAGAAAGGTAAGGATGAATAAAAGCATGATAAAGAGAAACCATAATATCAGGAGGAAGAAATGAATTAATCCGGTGCAACATTGAAGACTGGCGGAGGATTAAGGAACGGGCGTGAGTTATATGTGGTTTAAAAGAAAGAAAACAGTCAAGATACACACCAAGAAGTTTCACCATAGTAGCTTGTGGTATAATATCATTCCCAAAAGTCAGGGTGATTGGCTCCCGTACGTCTCTCATGCGGTAAGGGGTCCTAAAGTTGACAATGGCACTCTTTCGGCTGTTAAGAGCCATACCATTTGACCAGCACCAATCCTTTACTTTATCAAGAAGACCTTGAGCTATAGAAGTGGCAGATGGCAGGTCCACCGCGGCAATGAAAAAATTACTGTCATCAGCAAAAAGAACAGGGTGAACATGGGGATGAAGACCTTCAACAAGATCATTAATGTAGATTAGAAACAAAAGTGGTCCAAGCACAGAGCCTTGTGGGACACCTTTCAATACAGGCAAAGTAGTGGAAGAAGTACGGTTAACCAAAACATACTGAGATCTATCTGAGAGGTAGGACCTAAACCAATCTAGTGGGACTCCATGCACACCAAATAAGGATAGTTTAGACAGAAGAACATTGTGGTCAACCATATCAAAGGCCTTTGAAAAGTCAAGAAATAGACCCAAAACACACAAGCCCTTGTCCAGATTAATGCGCACATACTCTGTAGCATCAGTAAGTGCATGTAAGGCAGAAAATGAGGGACGAAAACCATACTGATGGTTAGTGATGAGAGAATTTCCATCAGTCGAATTAGTACTAAAAACAAATGAAGAGAGTCGACGATACACTACTTTTTCAACAACCTTTGAGATGACGGGAAGAAGAGAAATATGTCTGTAATTTGAAATTATAGACGAATCACCTTTTTTGTGCAAAGGTAGAACAGTAGCAACTTTAAATGAATGAGGGAAAATACCAGAAGAAAGAGAGAGGTTAGTTATGTGTGAAATCGGATGAGAAACAAACTGACTAATTTTTTTAAGGACATTATTACTCAAACCAAAACTATCAACTGAACGACTGCTAGGAAGTTGGGAAATAATACTATAAATCTCAGTAGTACTACATGGGGAAAGGAAAAAAGGCTTCTCTGCCAAGGGAAAACAACTTACTCTACTCGGGGGTGGAATTATGAACTGAAGGAAGTGTGGTGAAATACGAATTGAAGGCACTCACTGAGGATCTTTTGTCCACAACAGAACCATCAGCATTTCTATAAAAACATGGAGAGGAATGTTTGAGTTTCTTGCGAGAGAGAGCTTCATTAAATACAGTCCAAACCTTGCGCAAAATCCCCTTGCATTTATTGATTCGACGCGAAAAACAGAGCTTTTTCGCTAAACGAACTGAAGAAGTGAGCACATTTTTGTAATGTTTATACTTCAAAAGATCATCCTGTGTCTTACTTTTACATGCAGCCTTGAACAAAGACGCCTTCATATGGATTGCATTGATCAGACCTCTAGACATCCATGGGCATTTGGGTGTAAAATTTCTTGGCTTATTTCTAAGAGCAAAATGCTTATCCAACAAAGTTCCCATACGACACAAAAATAATCTAGTTGCACAATCAGCATCATTAGCTTCAAGAACACTAGACCAATCATTACTCTAAAGACCATGTACTAAATTAGAAATTTCTTTATCTGTAAAAGTTCTAAAAGAAGACTTACCTTTCTCATCCACAGTAATCTCAGTTTTAGGCACAGATAGTGATAGATAAATAGGAAAGTGATCAGAAAGATCAGTGAAAACAAGACCAGAAGAAAACTTCAAATTAGGAGAATGAGAAGTGAAAATATTATCTATTAAAGTGGCAGAATTTCTTGAAGGGTCAACACGAGAAGGGAAAAAATTGAAGGAAGTAGCCCTGAAGAAGAAAATACATCAAAAAGATGGTCACATTCATCATTTGATCCAACATTTAACATATTGCAATTAAAGTCTCCCAAAACACAAATTCGTTTTTTAGAGAAAGTCCCCACACCGGAAAGCTGATCAAGCAAATCACAGAACAGATGTGTTGGAAAAGGAGGGGGCTTATAAAACAAACAAACAGTATCACATGCAAACTGGCATTTTAAGATCAATGACAAGAGAATAAACTGTCCTACTATTAGACACCACTGATGTAAACAAGGATTCAAGGTCAGATCTTCTACAAAATTCAATATTAGACTTTATAAACAAAGAAATACCCCCAGAACACTTTGTTACCATTCTAGGGACATGAATAGCAATATAACCATCCATATCATAAGCTGTAAAATTATCACTATCAGATAACCATGTTTCTGTCAAGCCTATGACATCAAAAGGGCAAGAATTATTAGACCACAAATACGATTTAAGACTGTCCCACTTATCTCTTATTCCGCGCACATTCAAACAAAATACATTAAAGCAACTATTTGAAGAGAATGAGGGCAAAATGTTATCACAATAATCAATGGTGGTGTGATAATTGCAGCTAGAACTAACCATAGATTTTAGGAGAGGGTCAAAAGTGTGTGCCTCTTGTCTACCAGCACTACTTGGTTGATCAAATATAACTGAATTAAGAATAGAAGAATTCAAAAGAAAGGAGAAATCACCCATATATACTACACATGACAAATGTATACATTAACTTTACAAATGAACACAATATCCATACAAGCAGGCTGAAGTAAGAGAGGGTGGATTGAAAGGTAAGACATATAGGCAACCATAGAGAAAACAACTGCAAGAACAAAGACAATAATAAACTACTAGGTTCAAAGGGAATAAAAATAATAAGCAACATTATGCAAACATAAGAAAAACTATTAAATCATAAATAAATTTACAAAACAGAGCTGAAAAAAAAGAAATGGTTTATTTCAGTCCTGGGAGGGGCTTGGATGGACTTGGATGAGCTGTAATTAACTGATAGAGAGTATCAACTTGAGATGCCTCTTTGACAGTAATGACTTTACCATCAGAAAGCTTTGTGAGTATTTCTCCTCCACTAGACCATGTAGACCACTTCCCAAGCTTTGATTTAATATAATAAAGTAGCTGAAGTCTAAACTTTGTGAGTGACTCAGAAATAAAGACACCACTACCTTGCAAATATTTCTTTTCTCTAAGAATGAGCTGCTGCATTCTAGAACTGCAAAATTCCTCAACAAGTGGACGAGGTTTCAAACCTGAGCCTTGTTTACCAATCCTTCTAGCAGAAACTATATCATTCTGGGTCACAGGAATACCAGGAAATCTAGTACTGCAAAATCCAAGGAATCTGCTTTCAGAAGCTTCTGGATAAGGGTCTTCTTTTAAACCAAATAGGACCAGCTGATTTGAGAGTTTCATTTGGTCAAACTGATCACTCAGACGATCAACATTGGATTGAATTGGTTTCAGAGAATTTTGCAGCTTTGACAAACCTGAGTCAAGCAATTTCAGGGAGGATTCAAGCTTTGTCATCCTCAGATCATATTGTTTGAGTGATTTTTCAACAAGCACATCAAAATCCAATTTCAGGCTAGTGTATACCTCTTGTTTGATTATTTCTATACTGTTGGCATCAAAAGTAGCAGGTTCATGACTAGGGGTAAGTTTTTTAACAGAGGCCTCAACCAATGGACCAACTCAACCAATAGTCGGTCTACTGAAAGCCTGAGTCGGTGGCTGAGTCGGTGGCAGTTCTTGTGGATGCACGAAAGTGGTGGCAGTGCTCACTTTTCTGTGAAAGATTAGCTTTCTGGCAGTGTCCAGGTTCGAAACATCAGGGCAACCGTACAGTATCAACAATGCTCGCTCTCCTGCTGCCACAATATCGTCAAGCGATGCGAGCTTGTCGCCAAATATAGCAGCGCTGTCCCTGAAACTCTTGTTGGAAAGTAGCAGCTGAACGGCTTTGCCCTTTCCTATTCCGTAAAGGTGAGAGGTTGTGTCACAACCCAGCACGGCATGACAGAACGGTATCAGATTGCTGACATCTGTTCCTAGCTTCTGCTTCATCTCACTAATATCCCAAGCTGAACTAGTACCGCCAAACTTAGCTTCAGGTGAGAAATATAAACTCCCGGAACGCAAATCTGATCGACTGATCAGAAGAACCAAGATTTCAGTATCATCAGTAACCGCGATTGTGTCTGTAAGAATAGCAGCTTCTACGGCTTTTTCTACAATCAGAACGTCGGCGTCTCCTTCCGAGTGGAAAATTCGGAAACCAACGGCTTTCAAATGGTTGCCGAGCAGCTTCAGGAAACGTCCTTTGTTTGTCTTACATGAAAGAAACTCGTCTTTCTTCATGCAGGGGGTCATCTCTTCGGTGAAAAAGACTTGGCGGCCAACCATCCTTGCTCGAACGTAAATGGGTAGCATCTTTGATTGCTGGACCACCTTCATATCCGTCAAACACAACGATCGCACTAGGGTACCTTGCTTGTACGTAATGAATGTATGAAGCAAAGATGGCCTTGAAGGTTGACCCTACCTTCCATGGAACTCGATGTAGAAGAGAACCACCATCCAAGACGATGTTACACGCAGAAGCAGGTCTTGAGGGTGACTGAGTCTCAATCCCACAAGCCAGAAAGATCGCTTTTGCAAGCTCTGGCTTATTTGCTTTTCTCATAAGGCCATCGTTTTCGAAAAGAGAAGGAGGAATCGTACAAAGTTCGCACTTGAAGTATTCTTCTCGGAGGTCAGTTCGTTGGGCTACTATTATAAACCGCTGGAAAAGGAGAGCCGGATCTATGTGCGCTACCACAGAGGACCCCGCCTTTTTGGCATTCATTAGGGTCACTTGGTCTTTTTTCTTGAAGACTTGCTCCTTCAAGGTTTTTCCCGTCATCTTACTTAGAATCAACTTTCCAGCCACATAGGCCTCGTCAACATTAACATCTTGGGAAGAAGTTATGCCGTTGGCAATGTTTCTAAGCTGATTGTCACTTCTGAACGGAGAAGATTCTCCGAAGTATCTGACGAGCTTCTGGGTATCGTCAAAGTCACGCTCCTTTCTACTGTAACTCATGTCGCGGTGCTGCTTACTTGTCGAGTAGCCAATTTTTGTCAAATTTTGCATCAAGAGGTTGATCTCCAGGCATGCTTGTCTTGACAGAACCCAAATGGCTCTCTGCTGTTCTGTCATCCCACCTTCAGTTGTAAGACCGCCCGATGTTTTCAGACTTCTCATATACTCCTGCTCGATGAAAAGATCTGCCGAGAGCCCAGCCCAGCGTCGCTCTGATCTTTTAATGGTGTGACCTCCCTTTTCAAATGCTTCGAAGATTGGTGGGTGACTAGTTTGAAGCTTAGCCATCTCTTGCTGGTATATCCAAACCGATTTGACATAGAGGTTATGTCCAGATGCTGCTAGAAACGGAAGCATCTCTACTGCAGATTGTAGGTGCAAATCCCACAGGCCTAGTCTCTCGGCACGTATGAACTTAAGCAGTATCCCAACCATGTCGATATACTGAAGCCAGAGCTTCGCAGTTCTCTGAGTCAGCAGGTATTGGCGTCTCTGCTTGAGAAAGTTTTCAAGTTGCTTGAGCTGGGGATCATGACTGAGATCTTCGGGTGGGAGGTATCCATCCAGTACGTTAGCGAAGACAGTAGACATGTCTAGAGACGTCAATGTCGCTTGCTCTTCTTCGAGGAGATGAGCATATATGGCCGAGCTCACGAGAATGTGAGCTCGAACAGCTCTAGAAATCGCTTTTCCAGAAAGAATGTGCGGCACTGCACCAGTCGCGTATACCAATTCCAGAACCTCTTTCAGACCAGAACCTTCCATGAGGTGTCCTATGCATCCGATGAAATTCATCATCAAATGAAAACCGTCTAACTTGAGAACAATCCTACTCAGCTCATTCGTCGTGTCGGACTTGAGGATCTTCATAGACTTCCACCAGAGTGGCTAGTCAAATGTGAGAACGGGTGTGAATCCGTAGGTTCTGCCTTGCGAAGCTACAAAGCACAAGGTGAGTAAAGGCCGGATTCGTTGCTAGACGGCAGGTCAATCATGGGCAAAAACAAGACGCTTGCCTTGCTGCGAAGGTTTCCCGTTTCATGATGTATTTGGTTAGAGAAAACTGACTGCATGAATCCATTCCAGCTCGGCCTTGGGACATTCAGGAACCCGGTAGCTAACCAGAGCTGATCGAGTGAGGCATACGGGTCGTTGACATTTTTGCCAGGGATCTTCTCATATTGCACCTTTGAAAGCACTGTCTCACTTGAGCGGTAAGGGTAGATGGGAATTTTTCCTTTTTGGGCTACTTCATCTAATGAAACTTCAACTCTCGGAATGGGTGATCGGCTGTTAATGAGAGGAGGCGTGACTGTTGCTAGCAGAGCCATCCCATGGAAAGTGTTTCCTCCGTCCATCGTGCAAACATCGTGATCTGCATTATCAGCTACATGCTGCACAGCATGTGCAGAGGTAACTCCTGCAAGGCTAGATTCATCATGGACTGATGAAGCGTTTCATCAGTCCATGCTGCACAGCGTTTAAATTTCTGGACTTCAGCATAGGAGGAGCAGAATCCATGGCTGTGTAAAGTGTCAATAAAAAATCTCGACTTGAAATGGTGATCCAGTTGCACTGCTAAGCCTAGTTGCAGTGGACAAATGAGGGCGCGTGGACGAGCTGCTTGAACGATGGAATTGCCAATGGCAAGCACTTTGAAGGAAACATCGGTTCCAACGAATATTTCATCTAAGAACACCATTAGGCTATCAGGTAGAGAGCCTTCCAGCTGTTCTCCAGAAGAAATCTGTTTTGCGGTCATATATGATTCCTTCTGTGCTGGCAGTCCTTTGACATCACTTTTGATAATCTTTGCTGCTGCTCTAATAAGCTTGATTTTCTCACTCTCTTCGTTATCGGTTTGGTCCAAGTAATAAAAATTCTGGAGTATCGCTGATGCTTTTCTTTGAATGTCACCACGTCAGCCTTACCGTCAATAGTTGCAAATACTAGCTGGTCACTGAAATATTCCAGAAGCTTGCTCTTCAAGTACTTGTTACAGTACGGTTCAAGGTCTGTCCCATTCAAAAGCTCTCCCATTTTAACAACAAGCTCACTGACTGTATACTGTTCTTCGTCATTTTCTTCGAAAAAGTAGCCAGCTTCAAAAACACCTGATATCTGTCATCGTGACCTGGCCTCCCCCTTTTTGGACGTTTTTTATCTGGCTCAGTATCTTCGAGTATTCCAAAAAGTTCTTGCGTCGCAAATCTGGCTGGAAGGCTCTTATTTAATCGAAACATAGAAGAACAGGCTGCGTAATAAATGGTGTCAACTGCGTGCAGGTCTGACACTGCACATATTCGGCGGAAAACGTTATTTGACCAATCATCATCACGGCTTTTGCACACTGCCTTTATACTCTCTTCAAAGTCTTTATTCCAAACCTTGTACCACTCGTGTCCTTTTCTTTGGGTAGTGTGGAGATTTATCCTTGTAGTGCAGAAAAAGCAACACTCTTGGAAGTTGAAACTTGGAGTCCGTGATCGGAGTACCACTTTTTCTGCTTCCGTCTTTTCTTGCAATGTTCGTCGTCTCTCATTCTCAATTTTCGACAGGTATATTTTGTTTGTGAAAGTCTTTCTGCAAGCAACATGGACTTGGTTCCCTGCCTCGACAGAGATGCTGGTACCTCTCGTTTTGCTAGCTTCATTGTTCTTCGTAGCTCCTTTTTCTGCCAGTACCGACGATTCTGAGGTGTCTATTGAACGTTCACAAAGGGGACATAAAACTGCGGTCTCAGCCATCTAAAAAAGAGAACTGGGAATAAGTGAGCTGTCGGTGAATGTTACAACGAAAACCCTCATTCTGAACCGAAAAATTCGTGCTCCTCTTCGAAAAATACCCCGTGATCGTGTGTCACTTGATTTTTTTTTTTTTTTTTTTTACTTCATACAAAAACAAAAACAAAACATAAAAAAGGATTAAATGATTAAACGTGATGTTTCTTTCTAATAAAAGAGCACAAAAACAATCGTTTCTTAAAAGGGAAACCATCAATAAACTAGTTTTCTTTTCACGGTTCCTCATTCTTGGATTCTGGAAATATCTAAAAAATAGGCGCAAAAAACGTGAAAAAAAGGGAATTTCGCAACGGGATGGAGATTTAGATTTTTGATATGTTGTAGAGCTCTCTTTTATGAACACAGTGGTGCAAAAATAATTTCTGTACCAATTTTTTCCTGGTTCGGCCATTTTTTTCCGTATCTTTCCCCTACTAATAAAGAAGAATCGAAGGGTCTTAAAAAATTCCCCGAAAAAAAAAGACTCAGGTCGTTCCAGACAAAAATCGCGGTAATTCTTACCATGTTAGAAGGCTTATGATGAAAAATTAAAGATCGAAATATTATCAAATGAAAACTAGTTTTGCAGCTATTTTGTTTTTCAGTGATGGTTGTTTACTCATGAGAAGAAAACGCAGAAAAAATAACTTAAGGCTTATGTTCCCAGTGGAGTAATTAGTACGTTATTATTTTGCTCTTGTACTGTTTTGACGCATCAACGAAAGACCCAGGGGTGATCATATTGAGCCAGTGGTTCTAGAGGGTCGGGAGACGGCTCATTTGATAAGAATCAGAAGTTCTAGTCCCCTTTTTAAGTGATCAAAAATATTGGAGGGCACCTAGTCCCCTCCCACACCTCTTTTTCTCTCAAAGTCATCTGATAAAAATATTTTTAAATAGCCATCTTGTTCAGTATAGTTGAAAGATTAAGTAACTATATCTTTGAGGATGACTTGACTCCCCATAGTCCACGAGGAAGGGCTATGAACTTTGAACTTTGAACTATGAACTTTGCCTATTGTTTACACATAGTATCTGTTATTGGGAGGCATACAGACATTTTTCGGAGGATTTTTCTGGCGGGAGAATCCGTGGAAGGATCTTTCCATTGAGGAATTTTCGTGGAGGGGGTAATTTTCCATTGAGCGAGGACCAAATTTTCCAGAGTTATTGAAAAAACGGTCAGAAATTAAATTAAAAAAACAAGTTTTTTCATCTGAAACTAAGGCAAAACATTAAAACTTAAAACGAACAGTAATTATTTCGTATATGAGGGGGTTACCCCCTCATCAATACGCCACTCTTTACGCAAAATTGTTTTTATAACTTTTAATATGGCTTATTATTCTAATAGCTATAAACAATCAAGAGAGATAAAACTCTAAAAAAGAAAACTTCAAACGAGACGACGGCCAGTAGAATTAAAAGACTAAAACAACGCGGATATTTCGCCTGTATAAAACAAGGCGTCTTCAGCACAAGATAGAAAATTAAAAGAAAACTAATCTAAAAACAAATAAAAACCACCACCAAATATAATAAATACAATTGTCGCTACTTATCCACGTAGGGAAAAGCAGCTATGCGAGTTACTTCAATGAGAATCAAAGAGCAACTGAGGAAAATCTACGCAAATTGAAACTTAGTTAATTATTCTGTTGCGAAATAATCCTTTTGTAAGCTAACATTGAAGCAACTCTTTTTGGTCTAGTGGGTAATCTTGTCCCCTGGTGATTGTGGAAAATTTTAATTCCCCCATCGACTATTGGTTCATTTTTTAAAAGAATATCATAAATTGGGTCAATATTTAAATTCCCTGTGTCTCTATTTATTGAAATATTAGCAAATATATGTTTTTTAATTTCTATAGCCTCCCTCGCCCACTGAGAAAAACCTCTATCATTAGAAATAGCTGTAGCCTCATCAAATTGTATAAAATGTTCAGGATAAAAGAATCTGTGTTCAGCTGAACACAGATTCTTTTATCCTGAACATTTTATACAATTTGATGAG
The DNA here is from genome assembly GCF_032884065.1 of Artemia franciscana. NCBI lineage: Eukaryota > Metazoa > Arthropoda > Branchiopoda > Anostraca > Artemiidae > Artemia > Artemia franciscana. Next base: position 53,422,015 of record NC_088864.1, read on the forward strand.
GCTACAGCTATTTCTAATGATAGAGGTTTTTCTCAGTGGGCGAGGGAGGCTATAGAAATTAAAAAACATATATTTGCTAATATTTCAATAAATAGAGACACAGGGAATTTAAATATTGACCCAATTTATGATATTCTTTTAAAAAATGAACCAATAGTCGATGGGGGAATTAAAATTTTCCACAATCACCAGGGGACAAGATTACCCACTAGACCAAAAAGAGTTGCTTCAATGTTAGCTTACAAAAGGATTATTTCGCAACAGAATAATTAACTAAGTTTCAATTTGCGTAGATTTTCCTCAGTTGCTCTTTGATTCTCATTGAAGTAACTCGCATAGCTGCTTTTCCCTACGTGGATAAGTAGCGACAATTGTATTTATTATATTTGGTGGTGGTTTTTATTTGTTTTTAGATTAGTTTTCTTTTAATTTTCTATCTTGTGCTGAAGACGCCTTGTTTTATACAGGCGAAATATCCGCGTTGTTTTAGTCTTTTAATTCTACTGGCCGTCGTCTCGTTTGAAGTTTTCTTTTTTAGAGTTTTATCTCTCTTGATTGTTTATTGTCATGTCTGGCCAGTTCGGCTTAAGAACTTTCATTCTAATAGCTATTCTTAAATAATTGGAACAAAAATTCAAACTTTAGCATAAGGAGCGAAGCATTGAGGAGGGGGCAACCCCCTCATATACATAATATTTTTTTTAAGTTTTAATATTAATCCTTACTTTCAGTTGAAAAAAAAAACTTGTTTTATTTTATTTAATACCTTGAAGACTAGTATAAACATTCTTCAATGGGTATTATTTGAAATATTCAAGTTAAATTGCGTAAATGTTAATTTGTGCAGCTTAAAGCTTACCACTTTTATTTCAAAACTGTTTCAGCATGGAGCAGTGACGAAAGCACAACTTCAATTGCAACTGATCAAACACTGAGAGAAAAAAAAATTTAATTAGGCAAATGCGCTGGAATCTATTCCACAGAGTGGTAATCTGTTGAAATCCCTTAATCAGACGAATTATAGAAGAACGTGAATAATCTTGTGGAGGCACTAATTGGGGTGTATAGATAATAAAAATACCATTTTATGGCATTGTCATGAGGAAAAAATAGCTCCAGTCCGTAGATTTTTTTTTGCATCTTCATAAAAAAAAAGCAAAAAAAAATCCATAATTTGTTCTTCCTTAAATTTCAGTTACCTTGAAGACCAATATAAACAATGCTCATCATTCCTTCAAAGATTTTCGTTCATCATTCATTGCAAAAAAAGTTTCGTCACATGAGCATTCTTCCCTCGCAATTGTCATCCCTTTCCCACTTTTTTCAAGATTGCTGCTATCTTTATTTTTTTTAAATACCCCCCACCCCTAAATTTGTGCCAACCGATTGCTCACACAAATAAAGTGCTTAGTTTTGTTCATAATTGCGATGATCTGGCTTTTTCCATTAAAATATAGATCCTACCCATATTCATTAAGTCCTTACTATTTTTTTATTCAATTAATATTTTACATTTAAACTAAGTCTTTTCCTAGATCGCTTCAGTTTAGTTCCTCCTCCTGATCTGGTTACGATTTTAAACCTCTTCTCTCTTTTCAATGTTTCTTTTTTTGTTTTATACAATATTAGTCTATTGATATGTGAAGTACATTATAGAAACACTGAATGATAGAAATTGTTCATATTTTTATGCTCATTTACACCTTTTTTAGGAAGCAGACAAAAGAGATACGGGAATTTATCGCTGTGTGTACCAGTCACCTGAAGGAACGTATGGTCTTACTATGCATAAAATTGACGTTTGGGATTATACTGATGTTGTCAATCAGGCTTTAAACTGGGAGGTAGATATTTTTAATACTGCATTTGGTTCACTTTGACCCTAAATTTGTCGCTTTTCAATTCCTAACCTTGTCTTTAGCCTCTTTTTTTCTACTGTGCGACAAAAAAAGAAAACCAACTCAATCAAACAGGCTTAGGAGGATACAATTCTTTAATCAACCTGTAGAAAATAAAAGATTAGTGTATGAGGCTCTTGAAAGTCTTTGACTAGTCATGAAATCGATAAATTTACTATAAATGTTAGCTCTATAAGTCTATAAGTTCAGCAAAGTGCTAGTTTTTCATAATTCCGTAAATATAGAGAAAACATAACATGTGAGTTTATTTGAAACGAGTTTTCAAGTGTGGTTTGTATAAATTGCAAGGCAATAATTTTGGTCGTTTTAATTGTCACCTTTGCTCTTCACTTTCATCAATTTTTTAAGCACTTACGAGATTCGCAGAACTGAGTCTCGATCTACATTTGTACATTCTTTTCAATCACTGTGGTGAAAGAAATTTCAGTTTATCGTGAAATGCCAAAGTTACCAAAAAAATATATGAATCTACAAGCTATTTCTCTCCTCTAAAGTAGTTTCGCATGTAATAATTTCGCATGTGTTTCTTATAGTTTTTTTTTAAGCCCCTCCTTGAAAAATAAATCTTTGATATGGCCTTGCAAAGAGCAGTAGTAGTGGGTCTGAGAGTTTCAAGTTAATGCCCATACCCATTTCTAAGATATTGCAGATACGCCTTTTTGAAAACTTGGATTTAGATACTTTTTTTTGTCTAGCTCAACATACTCTCTAACATTCCGAGGAACTTCACCTAAATACCCTTGGGTTTTTCAGACACACCGAGGATAAGACATTTCCCTCTATCCCAATTGTAAACGATGCATGTAAAAAATGGACAAAAATAATAGTTTATAGTTTTTGCTTCAGGTGCTGTGAGGTAATAGCATCCCCTATTACATTCTGTGGCTATTTTGAAAAAAAATGGCATTTTATGGTTTCTATCAGTGTCAAGAGGCAATTTAAAAGAACAGAGGGGGACGGTTACCTTACATCTGTACTTTAACATCCCTCTCAAAATACCTTTAAAGTTTCAACTTAAAATCTTTACCGGTCCTCTAGATACTGAGACACATTTTGACGACCAGGATGTATAAGGGGCCTTATGAATAGATCAAAAACCCTTTCAAAATTCCCTGAAAGTTTCATCTTGGCATTGCTTGCTATTTCTAAGATGTTGCAAATGCACCCTTTAAAATTGTATGTTTGATCTATTATAACATGGACTGGAAGTTTTGACTTAATGTCCTTAGTAGTTTTTGAAGTATTACATGTACGCCACTTTGACAATGTGCATGCACATGATATCTTTTAATATGTTCCAATCCCCCCCATACTCCCCTAAAAGATTACCCGAAATACCCCTGCTAATTTCGTTCTTGCTATTTTTCAGACATACCCTTTTGAGCCTTTGGATGCGTATAGTGTCTTTTGAACTTATTCAACACCCTCCTCACCATTAACTGAACTTCACAGCTTAATATACTTAGAAGTTCCCATAATATAGCGATATTCCCTTTTGAAAACGTGTTTGCACATAGTATCTCAACATTCTTTTCAAAACCCCCTCAAATTACCTGAAAGTTTCAACTTGCTCCTAAGGTATGTAATGTAGGCCATTTTGACCACCATGGTGCACTAGATGTTTTTTATTTAATTCAATATCCCCCTTGGTATACCGTAATTTTCAATTTTATTCTCTTTGCTGATCCTGAAGTATTATAGATACACCTTATCGACAATTTGAGATATCCCAAATGCACCTTTTCATAGCACTGATGCGCTTAGCGTCTTTTGATTTTGTGTAGCACATTTCTTACAGTTCCGTGAAAGTTTCAACTTAAAACCCTTTAAAGTTCATGAGATATTGAAGATATGTCCTTATGACCGCCTGGGTGCACATAGCGTCTTATGATTTAGTTCAATATACTCCTCATAACTCTCAGGCTGCTTTAAATTCATATCTGTAGCATATCCTAAGATGGTACAGATATGTTCTTCTGACAAACTGGAAGCTATTAGTGTGTTTTGATTTTGAAATTATCAACTAAATATCTTTAGTCGTTCCTAAGATACTGTCAATATTCCGTTTAATAACATGAATGCATATAGTGTCCTATGATTTAGTTTAACAACAAATGAAAGTTGTCATTTAATAACCTTAGCTGTTTCTACAATATTGCTGATACAACGTTTTGAAAATAGGAAGCACATATTGTTTGTTTTTTTTTTTTAGTTCGAAAACCCCCTCAACATTCAATGAAACATTCAACTCAAGCCGTTCTCTAGATATTTTAGATACACCCTTTTGACAACCTGGATGTACATAGTGCCTTTTGATTTAGTTCAAAATCCTCCTCAACACTCCTTGAAATCTTAAATATAATATCCCTAGCGGCTCATAAAATATTACAGATACGCCCTTGTATTGCAGAAGCGGCCGTTTGATAAGCTAGATTCACGAAGTTTCTTTTAGTTAGCACATGATCCCGCTCAACAAGTTCTGAATGTTTTGACTTAATACCCTCAGTTGTTTCTGAGATATGTTTAAGGGGATCAGATGTCTTTGATTTTATTCTCAAGGTGTCAAGTCTGTTTCGATGTAGTATTAAATCCCTTTCAAAATAGCCATAGAGTTTCGACTTAATAGCCTTAGCCATTCATAATATATTATTGCAGATATGCTGCCTTCACAACCTGGAGTGGGTTAATTGCATAACCTACAGCCCTTTCCCATGGTGACATGTGGAGCATGTCACCCCCGGAAAGCCCTTGCGTTTCAGAAGTCTATGGCCTTGGGCTTTTCAACCAAGGCCGTAGCCTTGTTGAAAACCAAGGCCATAGACTTTCAACCAAGGCTTTATTATTTTTTTCGGGGTGGGGGGTTTACAAATAAAAAGAACTTTAAAAAATGTACCAAAATTTGCTTGTGTACATTTTAGTTACATTTTCATGAGCAACGACCCTCCTCCCAAGATATAGCCTTGCTTCCAACAATGTGGAATTAGATGACTATCCCAAAAATTTGATAAAAGGGCGTGGGTAGGGGATGTTTTCCCTCCAGTATTTTTTTTTCACATAAAAAGGGACTAGAAATTTTGATTTCCGTTCAAATGAGGCCTCTCCCGATCTTCTAAGACCATTGGTTCAATACGATCACCCATGGGGAAAAAAGATAAAAAAGATATGTATCCGTGACCTTTTTCAAAATTTCAAATTTATGTAAACATGAGATTGAAACCTCTAAAGTAGAATTCCATAACATGCTGAATTTGATAGTGTGTATTTCATTAATATTGATTTGATTTTTTTTTTCGGTAGTACCTCCCTTTTTTAAAATTAGGCATTTTCTCTGGCTAGTAGGTTTTTACATATTTAATTTTTATATTTTTTACAAATTTATTTTTTATATATTTAATTTTTACAAATTTAGAATTAAAATAAAACGTTACTTCTTTTGATGTATCTATTTTTATCAAAATTGATTGTTTTATAGTTTTAGTAATTTTTGAACTGGGTCGGTCCTTACGTATAGTTTGTAACCCCAAACTGTTTGACACAGTCAGTTTCTCCTACAAATAGATAGACAGATAGATTTAGATAGATTTATCCACACGAAAAGCCCAATTGGGCCATGGTGACATACACAAAACAAGTGTAAAAAATATAGCAACAAACATCGACTGAAAAGACATTAAACTAATTATTTAAGAAAACATCACGATACCTCATACCTACCCGGACGAACTTTCAAATATTATTTATAGTTAAGTAACACCTACTTCTGAAAATTTCTGAAATGCAAAATCTCCACCCAACCTCCTTACCAACTATTTCCAAGCGCTCTCCTAAAAATGCTGCAAAGAGTCATCCATCTCTCCACACATAGGGCAACTGTAAGGACCATTCCTCAATCTGTTTCTCCCTAAATATTTCCTACGTTCTCCAAGAGGCATAAAATTTCCCCTTACATACATTTCCCATTTCAAATCATCCGGAGCCAATCCTACTTTTAGATAAATTTCTTCGCCCCAGTTCTCCTTGACCTTCGTATATATCTCAAGGGACGGCGAGGTGGCCTTCTCAGCTTGCCAAACCCGAACTTCCTGAGATTCTAGCCTACCAGCAACTATCCTAGATACAGTCCCAACCATCTCTCCCATCCCCTTTCCCTCATTCCAGCAATTTCCTAGTCCTATACGGTTTAATATATTCTTCACCTGATTTTGCTACGAATCCTTCCTCCTATCTTGAAGCATCATTAAAAATGCTAGTTTAACTAGCCTATTATCTTCTATCGATGATACCCTTTCCCAATATTTAACCATACTAATTAGCCTACTCTGTCTCATACACTTTATTCCTATTAAACTTATTATCAAGGCTTAACATACGCTTAAAAAACCTCTACTGCATTCTCTCTAAATTCAACTCCTTATTAAACCCCCAAAGCTCCGCCCCGGAATGCAAAGCCGATCTAACTCTAGCATTAAAAACATACTTTAGCAGTCCTACATCACTAATTTCATTGATACTACTTTTACTTAACAATCCTAGTAGTCCATTTCCCTTACTTTCTACTATCTTGAGATGTTTCTTCCATTTTCCATCTGACGAAAGCCTACAACCTAAGAACTGAAATTCATCTATGTAGTCTAGTGTCCTACCTTCAAACGCAAACTGACACTGCGAATTTATCTGTTTTCCACTTTTCCTAAAAACCGTTACCACCGACTTCTTTATGTTTAACACTAGTTTCTTATTCCTAAAATAAGAAGATGCTAGATCTAGCAGTTGTTGTAAATGTTCTTTACTTTCCGCTACTAATGCTATGTCATCCGCAAAAAGTAATGCCATAACGCTCGCACTTGAAAGCTCAATTTTTGGGGCGCCTCTGCCTATCAAATATACTTCGAAATCATTAATATACAATGAAAATAGCCTTGAGGAAATTGTACATCCCTGCTTAACACCAAGTTTACTCCTAATAACCCTAGAGAAATCCTTGCCTATTCGTACTACAATCTTAACTATATTATGCATAGCTGCTACAATCTTAACAAATGCGCTTGGTTGCCGTAGTGCTAACAACGACTCTATCATTAAACTTCTATCCACTCTATCAAACGCCCCTTTTAAATCCAAAAATGCTATACCTGGAGCAGACCCGCCTCTCATTCCTTTCATTGTCTCTCAAACTTCACTTACTTGGATGGGAGCAACCAAATCATAATCACATTCTAGCATTGGCCTATCAACTACATCACGTAAAGCAGATACCAGATCTACGCTTAAACTAGTTCCTCCTTGGTCCCTAATCACTTCGTTTTCTCTCTCCTCTAAATATGTAGGCCAAGAATCTACTGCTGGAATACCATCACAAACCTCTGTTCCTCCTATATAATTTTTAACTATATGCCAAAAGTTCCTAATGTCTCCTTCTCTATAACCTTTTTTCAGTTGCTCTCCTCTTCTAATTTCATGCTCTTTTTTCTTAATCTTCAACATTTTCTTATACTTATTCCGAATCAACTTATAATCCATATAAAATCTAGTATTTTCCCTACTACCTATGCTATTCCTCGCTTTCCGCAGTGCCTCTAAAACATCCTGGCGTTTAATTTCACAATCGTCATAAGAAAATCCATTCTCAACATCATTTTTAACTCTGCAATTTAACTTTGAACCTACCTTTCATACAACATCATTTACTAATGCTAACGGCTCCTCTATTTTTCCATCACCTAGTAAAACCAAACATTTCTCTAATTCCAGCTGAACTTCTTCACTCGTCATCATAACTGAAAATTTTTCTTATTCTCTCCTGTTACTTTCAGTGCCTTTCTAATCCTTAAATCCTCAGTTTCTCTGCGTTTTTTCTTCCCATCACTATTAGTCGCTAGTTTCTTAGAACTAACCAACTCAAAAGTAGCCCTAACAGGCAAGTGATCTGAACCTACTACCGCCATCACCTCGACATCGGCACATAGATGCGAAGGAGGAATATCCACCAAAATTTAATCAATTACACTTGGAGAAGTCCCAGAAAAACAAGTTCAATTTCCCACACCTCCATCCTTTCCAACTCTTCCATTCAGAATAACAAAACTTCCCTTACCAAAAAAAATCCAAAATTTTACGTCCCCAATTATTCTTTCGTCTACTATGGTCCTTACTTACCCTCGGAGGGAGATGGATTACTAAATCATCCCAAACCTCCCAAGCAGCTTCATCCGTACAGGCATGAGGTGACATCAAAACTTCTGGAGTAACCCCAACATAACCATTGAAGTCCCCCATAAGACAAAACAAGTTAGAAGGAAACTGAATAGAAAATTTACGTTTTTCATGCTCTAATATACACCACGAATCCTCCTCGTTGTACGAGCTTGACTCTGGAGGGATATAAATTGTACAAAAATAATAAACTGTCCATCGGCTTTGACTCTTAACCATATCAAATTAGAAGAAACACTCTTCAGCCGTTGGACTTTATGCTGAGACAAAAAATTTTCAGATACAAAAATGCGACTCCACCATAAGTTCGTCCAATCTTAGATTTTTTTTTACGATATACACGGAAATACCGAAACCTTTCAAACTGAATTTCTTTTTCCATCCAAGTTTCAGATAATGCTACAATATCAAACATACACTGCGATACCAATAGACTATTAATTTTCATTTCACTCCATCCTTGAATGTTCCAATGCACTATTTTTAATTTGCCTGTACAATACCATGGCCCTGGTCTCCCTATTCTTTTGGCCGATTATTTTAATCTTGGAAAGATAGCCTACGAGGTGCGATCTGCCTTTTATTTATTGTGGCCCTACCTCTAAGAAAGGGTGGCTGTGCTGTAACTCACGCACTATCATTCAGGCTAATAATTTCAGAATTTCCTCTCTTTGAAGAACCCCTTTCAACTTGTGGCGCAGCAACAGACAAAGGTATTTTATACACTTCGATTTCATTTTGTGATTTTGCAGGATCGCTAAATGCGCTACCAAATGACTGCATAGATGTGACACATGAATTTGATAACTGCGAATCCGCTCTCGGTCTTCCGCCATCTTTCAACGTTATGTTTGAAGCTGCAACAGCCGATACCTGGTACGCACTAGCAACTCCCCTTCTATATTCACCACCAGGTACTGTGCGCTCCTCTATCGCATCAGTTTCGAAATTGTATATATAACACTTGTTCTCTAAAAACAATTTCATACAACGCAACTTCGCCTCTTTTCCCGCTGATTTCGCTGCTTATAGGGTAAATTTCATTTTCTTTCTCGCAAGTAATTCTCATGTTGTGTAGTCAGGCATAATCCAAATTTTTGCGTGTCGAAAATGTTGACCTGATCAAATAGTTTGTGGTAACGAACTGTAGTAAGGAGCGACCCGGCTCAATAGTAAACCAAAACTCTAAAAAACAGAATTTTGTTAGAAATAGTTACATCAAAAGAATTGCAATTTAATGCTGATTTTAAATATATAAGTTTAATCAAGTTTAGTCTTACCCATCAATAGTTACGAGCCAAAGAAAATTTGCCTTATTTTAGAAAATAGGGGGAAACATCCCCTAAAAGTCATAGAATCTTAACGAAAATCACACCATCAGATTCAGCATATCAGAGAACCATATTGTAATCGTTTCAAGCTCCTATTTACAAAATGTGGAATTTTGTATTTTTTGCCAGAAGGAACATCACGGATGCGTGTTTATTTGTTTGTTTCTTTCTTTTTTTCCCCAAGGGGCGATCGTATCGACCCAGTGGTCCTAGAATGTTGCAAGAGGGTTCATTCTGACGGAAATAAGAAGTTCTAATGCCCTTTTTAAGTGACCAAAAGATTGGAGGGTACCTAGGCCCCCTCCCACGGTAATCATTTTCCCAAACTCATCGGATCAAAATTCTGAGATAGCCATTTTATTCAGCATAGTCGGAAAACTTTATAACTATGTCTTTGAGGACGACTTACTCCCCCACAGTCCCCGTGGGATGGGCTACAAGTTACAAACTTTGACCTGTGCTTACATATAGTAATGGTTATTGGGAAGTGTACAGACGTTTTCAGAGGGATTTTTTTGGTTGGGAGGAGTTGTTGCGAAGAGGGGAATATGTTGGGGGAACTTTCTATAGAGTAATTTGCCATGGGGGAAGAAAGTTTCCATGAAGGGAGCGCAGGATTTTCTAGCATTATTTAATAAAAAACAATAACAAAATAATATGAAAAAGTTTTTTTTTCATCTGAAAGTAAGGAGCAGCATTAAAACGAACAAAAATTACTACGCGTATGAGAGGATTCGTCCCCTCCTCAATACCTAACTCTTTACGCAAAGCATTTTTAGTAATTTCAACTATTTATTCTACGGCCTTTGTGATTCAGGGGTCATTCTTAAGGAATTGGGACAAAACTTAAGCTTAGTTGTAAAGAGCGAGGTACTGCCGAGGGGTAAACACCCTCATATACGTAATAAAAACATACGAATACAAAAATTCGTTACGTAAGTTAATTCGTTAGTTACGTATATCTTTTACTAATAAAAACGTATGTAAAAAATTAAATGATCTAGTTGCCTTTTTAAGTAACCAAAAAACTGGGGTGGGGAGGGGGGACTATACCTCCTCCCCCGCTCCTTTGTTCTCTAAATCATTCGATCAAAACTATGAGAAAGCCATTTCGCCAAAAAAAATAATTATGCAAATTTCGTTTTAATTATTCATCTGCGGAAAGCCAAAATCAAAACATGCATTAATTCAAAAACGTTCAGAAATTAAATAAAAAAACAAGTTTTTTTAACTGAAAGTAAGGAGCGACATTAAAACTTAAAACGAACAGAAATTACTTTGTATATGAAAGGGGCTGGTCCCTCCTCAACGCCCCGCTCTTTACGCTAAAGTTTGACACTTTCTCTCAACTCTACTTTTTAAAACAGTAAAAAACTTTAGCGTAAAGAGGGGGGCGTTGAGGAGAGACCAGCCCCTTTCATATACGAAATAATTTCTGTTCGTTTTAAGTTTTAATGTCGCTCCTTACTTTCAGTTAAAAAAGCTTGTTTTTTTTATTTAATTTCAGAACAAGATTGCGGCAAAAAACGCTCGTAAATTTAGCCAAAACGGGACGGGGTTTTGTTTACACTTAATACGGAAATCGTCTTTTATGTCGCTAAGATGTATCGAGGCATTCGGTATAAACTGGTTAAAAGTGGCAACTACACCTTCAAGTAATGTCTGTGCTCGCCTTGACAGATCAAAGCTATACAAAATTACATTTATTCGGTTTGAATCAGCCTACATATTACTCATTTTAAGTCGCATCTTCTCCAGTTCAGTTTTCAGAGAATCCACTTCTCGCTGCGTATTTATATTTTCTGCCTTACCTTCAGCGATTCTCCCTAACTTGATTGATAACTGGGCCAGCCCCCCATTTATTCCCGCTATTTCTGATGAAATTGGGTCTATTTTTGCTAACTGGCCATTCACTAGGGTGAACATTGCCATTATTTGAGATTCATATGGCCTTGTGAAAACATTCCTTGGAATGAAATGAACGAATTCAAAGCTTTACTTTTTACAGATCTTGCCAATATGGATACAAATTTGTGCCACTATATTACTGCCAAACTGGCATAGCGCTCTTTGATTTTATATGAAATTGTCTTATTATAATAATGCCGAAAGTTCAATTTATGCAGCGAACACAAACTTCATTCAATTCAAGTTATTCAGTGACGTCAGATATTCCACTTGGTTACAGATACTGAATGAATATTTTTAAAAGTTTATAAGACGTAAAAATGTTCTCACTATTTCATAACCAGTGAAACAATTTAGCGTCTAATTAAACCAGAATAAAAGTCCTTTACCAACAACTGGTTTGAAACTGAGAATAACGACTGATGTTTCACATTCGTATTATTTTTGGTAACTTTTGCTATTAAAAAGCCCTGGCATTGACTAGGTTGTGTGTCAGAAGCTTAGTAGAATAGACCTGGATTACATCAAGAAATATCATTCCAGGATAATTTAATCCGCGGAATTATAACTGCAGCTGTAACTTTATCAATATTCATCGGGTTTTGGTTGATCAATGAATGGCAATGGGTAGCACCAGAAAGTTTTGGAACTGGTAAGACCTTTGAATTTTCATTCTCTTTTTGCAGTTAAATTGCCAAATCGTTAGATGGTAATTTGTTTTAATAGGAAAATATCGACAAGAGGAAAAGAATAGACACTTACACAAAATAAGGGAGATGAATTAAGGCCTGGCTCCTATGTAAAATCTATTTTTTTTTTCTCTCATAGTTTCTTAGTCATTTGTATGAAATTACTTGCTTTTTTGAAAATTTTGCGTTATTGCCTTCATCAAGACTAAATGCCGTCTACGGATCCTAAAACTGGTTCTAAAACCGCCCTACAGGTGAATGTAAAGCATGAGAATGGTCTATTGGAAACATGTGACTTATAAATGGTAAGTTTTGATCCTTTGGTCAAAGTGCTTTGAAGCAGATAATTTGCTTCTGCTTTTGGACTATGGGTGTGGGGCATGGTGATTTGAAAGTTTTCAGTTTATGGTTGAACATTTACTTAATTATTTTTTTTATAACGTTTTATATTAAAAGCATAAATGCAAAAATGTTATTTATTGCTTTGTAGAGTAATTCTGAAGACTCTCAACGGTAATTAAAGAATTACAATTCTTTTAAGGTTAAACACAAGTAAATGAGAAAAATAAACAAAAATGATGACAGATAATCCGATTGAGTCAGAGGCAAATCTGGCCTAAGCTTTTATTAAGATTATACAATAATTTTGTCAGTTCATTTGTTAATAGATAAGTTTATATGTCATCCCTCCATGCGTCATTCCTAGGGCAGAACTAAGGTAAATGGTCATAGAACTAAGAACACGAGGTTAAGTACAATGTAAATTACAATATTGTATGTATACTAGGCCAAAGATTGGGGAATTTCATTAAAGACAAAAAACAATTTCTACTCTATTCATAAGGCCAAATTCTTCATTTTCGTTTTTTAGCAGCTTGGACCGTTTGACACACATCAAGGGTGGGTCTTGGGAATCACGGTCCCCAAGCCCCCCCCCCCCCAATCCTGGATCCACCAATAGCACACCAGACCGGCAACTTTATGAGATTAGAGTCGACTGCATATATGATGAACCCTTGGAATGTCGTCTTAAATACAGGTTACCTTTATGCAGGAAATTGTGTATGCAGCATTTATATTTTTTTCTAATATATCTAAAACTATATCTAATAAAGCCATACCGTATTTAAAGCTTTGGATCACCTGGAAAACTTTACTGTGTCACTCCTCTTTCTTAAGCAGCTTTTGTGCTCCCTGTGCTTCAGATTTGACTTCCTACACAGAATGTTGAATCAAATGGACTGTGAAGAGTGGGTCAGGTGTCAAATGGGCATCTGAAACATTGTAAAAAACTTTAAAATATATAGTGTTCCTATTACTGAATATGATAATTGCCATAAATGATGAACTAGTTAAAAACTTTTTTTTAAGAAAATTCATAATAAGTTTCTAAAACCTAGAATTGGACTTGTGACCTTCAAGGGTGTGATGTATTTTTCAATTCCATTCACTTGAAAAGCCCATTTTTTTACTGAACTTCTCTCTTACTTAGGTGGTGAATTTTACTATGGTGGTGCTTATAATCAAAGAATTGAAGCTTACGCACGGAGTCACCATTACTTTGATAGTGGTAAATGGGCTAAGATCAGCGGTTTTCTTTTTCTTTCTACTTTAAAGAATAGTTAAAGAAAAAACATTTCCTGGAAGGTTCAAGAGGTGCATCCTTTTCTTACACATAATATTCTCCAGTCTACAGTTATATGTTACGTTTAAAATCATGTCTGCAAGTTTTCTTTTTGAACTTTTCTATGAAAAAATAAAAATAATCATAATAAAATCTCAAATTTTGTGTTTCATCCGTCACAATCATAGAGGACGACATTTTCTGAAAAAAAAAGCAGTACCATTTTGAGCTTTGAAATTTTGCTTTCATGTTTACTTGCCAATATCGTGACTATGAGCGCAAACCCAGGATTTTGGTGATCAGCTTTTGGATTTTCAAAAACATTCTCATAGAGTTGCAGAGGCGATAACTCCTCATTAATATCTAGCTAAAATTAAAAGCAAAAACCATGGAAAACCAAAATGAGAGAAAATTTCGGGGATTTTAGCAGGAGTTTCTCTGGGAACAAAAACTATCAGCGTCACAAACAGTGCAGCATCGGAGCCGTTCAAAAAGGGGAGGGGGGCAACCAGGGAAGCTACCTTGGGCACCTCGGTGGTGGGGGGTGGTTTGGCTGGGGGGTTGCCCACTTTTGCTTATATTTGGGTTCGAATGGCACTGTAATTAACTTTTCCCAGAAAACCACCAACCATAGGAACGGCTTTGTCCTTTATGTCTAATCTGATATAAAGACATTTGAAACCAATTAATTTAGTTTATAAGAATATAGATTTCATTTAAAGATCTGGGCTTATTTAGAATAAGCTAACCCTGCCTGAAAGTAGCAAAATTCTATTTATATCTAAGTTATTTTTTTCCTGATTCGAAAGTATATATGGCTTGGCTATTGCTATTCTGCAGAACATAGGCTCTCTTAAGAAATATTAAATAAAAAAAAAAGTTTTTTTTAATTGAAAGTAAGGAGCGACATTAAAACTTAAAACGAACAGGAATTACTCCGTATATGATAGGGGTAGTTCGCTCCACAATGCCCCGCCCTCACGCTAAAATTTTTTACTGTTTAAAAAGTAGAACTGAGAGAAAGAGTCAAACTTTAGCGTAAAGAAAGGGGCATTGATGAGATAACAGCCCATTTCATATACGGAGTAATTTCTGTCCGTTTTAGTTTTAATGTCGCTCCTTACTTTGAGTTAAAAAAAACTTGTTTTTTTACTTAATTTCTGAACATTTTTGAATTAATGCATGTTTTGTTTTGGCTCTCCCCACATGAATAATTAAAACGGAATTTCCATGTTAATTTATTTTTTCGATAAATGGCTTTCTCATAGTTTCCATCGAACAATTTTGATAAAAAAAAGTGTGTTAGTAATAAACATACGTACCTTATGAATTAACTTACGTAACGAACTTCTATACTCGTATGTTTTTACTACGTAAATGAGGGGGTTTGACCCGTCGTCAATGACTCCCTCCTTACACTAAAGCATCAATTTCGTCCCACTTCCTTAAGAATGACCCCTGAATCACAAAGCCCGTAGAATACTTAGTTGAAATTACTAAAAATACTTTAGCGTAAAGATCGAGGTATTAGGAAGAGGTTAAGCCATCATATGCGTAATAATCTCTGTTCGTTTTAAGTTTTAATGCTACCCCTTACTTTCAGTTGAAAAAAACTTTTTCATATTTAATTTTCTTTTTGTTAAAGTGCTTGAAAATCCTGCACCCCCTTCATGGAAATTGTCTTTCCCAGTGACAAATTCCTCCATGGAGAGTTCCCCCACATAGCCCCCCTCCCCTCCCCTCAACCTGTCCTCTAACCAAAAAAAACCTGAAAACGTCTGTACACTTCCCAATAGCCATTACTATATGTAAATACTGGTCTGAGTTTGTAACTTGCAGCCCCTCCCACGGGGACAGTGGGGGAATAAGTCATCCCCAAAGACATAGCTATTAGTTTTTTCAACTATGATGAATAAAATGACTATCTCAGCATTCTGATCCGGTGGCTTTGGGAAAAAATGAGCGTGGGAGGGGGCCTATATGTCCTCCAATTTTTGGGTCACTTAACAAGGGCACTAGAACTTTTAATTTCCTTTAGAATGAGCCATCTCGTTATATTCTAGGACCACTGGGTCCATACAATCACCCCTGAGGAAAAAACAAACAAACATAGAATTTATCATCAAAAATTCCACATTTTTGATGATAGGAGCTTGAAACTTCTACTGGAGTGTTCTATGATACGCTGATCCTAACGGTGTGATTTTTGTTCAGATTCTATGACTTATAAGGGGTGTTTCTCCCTATTTTCGAAAATAAGGTAAATTTTCTCAGGCTCGTAACTCTTGATGGGTAAGACTAAACTTGATGAAACTTATATATTTAAAATTGCATTAAAATACGATTCTTCTGATGTAACTATTGGTACCAAAATTACGTTTTTATAGTCTCGGTTACAACTGAGCCGGGTCACTCCTTACTACAGTTCATTACCACGAACTGTTTAATATACTCCTTCATTTATGTTTCGCATGATTTCCTATTGTTCTCCTTTGGCGAAAGTGGTTCTTCCATCCTCGCACCAATGCCAAGCAAAACTGAAAAGGAAAGATGTTCCGTTTGACTTAGTTGACCACACTATCCTAATTCGTTTACTACATGATAACTTTGAAATTGACCCACTTTTAGTAAATATTGTCATATCGTTCCTTTCAGACAGATCACAAGTTGTAAAATACAAAAATACCTTCTCTAACCCCCTCAATAGGTACGGTGGAATACCTCAAGGAACCTTATTGGGACCACTATTATTTATTGTCATGATTAACGAAATTGGCAAGGAATTCCCCCAAAGATGGAAATTTGTGGATGACTTGTCGATCCTTGAAGTATGTCATAGGAATATTAAAAGTGACCCCGTTGAAATCCCAACCCAATGTTCGGATGAATCTAAGAATCTAAATACGACAGTAAATCCCACTAAATCACAGATAATGACGATCAACTTCTTGAAATCTACTGCTTTTTGCGACCCGATCCCAAGCGAAATGCTAGTGAAACATGTTAAGCTTCTTGGTGTCACAATTTCTAATGATCTTAAGTGGGATACACATGTTTCCAACATTGTTAAACAAGCAAATGTTTCACTATCCATTTTTAAGCTGCTAAACAAATTTAATTGTCCTAAGATACATTCCCTCCGTGTTTACTTATCTTTTATCAGGCCGTTATTGGAATATGCATGTCCGGTCTGGCATTTGCAACTTTCAAATGAACTTAGTGACAAAATCGAGTCGGTCCAAAAGCGTTTGCTCAGGATCATTTACAAAGAAGGCAAAATTTTCCATACTTCTTCCACCTTAAAGCTGCACGCATTACCACCTTAAAAGAAAGGAGGGAAAAAATTTGCCTGCTTTTCGCTAAATCAGTCATTTCCAATCCCCGTACTGAGGACTTACTCCCTGATTTTCACAATCCCATTAGACTCCGACTCCCCCGATCAGCCTCCTTAGCAATCCTAACCTACTCTCCGATCCATGCTGTTACAGAAAGGTTTCGCAAAAGTTTTATACCCTTTATTCTGGAACATGTTAATAATAATTCGTGATTATGTACGTGCCAAATTCTCCTTTTCCTCTATTGCCGTTTTTATTCTTTTTTGATTTACTGCAATGTTTTTATAATTTAATTGTTAAGTTTACTGATTTGCCCTTTATCTTTGATGATTTTGCTTTTTTAATTCCTTTTAATTTTAAGTGTTTGACTTAATGTACTGTTTTGAATTTTTTTTCTTAGCTTTTACTGACATATAAAGCGAATTCGGCTCTATAGAGCTTGTGATAGTCTTATGAAAATAAATATTATCTTATCTTATCTTATGTTCAGGAAATTAACACAAGAAACATGGTAGATTTTTTTATTACATTAATTATGTAATGAAGCCTAGTAATGTAGAATAGCATTGTTTATTTTTATATTTTCTCAGAGATGAACTGGAGGCTGCTCTATCAGCAGGGGTGTATCTCATGCATTTTTATTGGGGGCAAGAGGGGTCTCTATGCGGAGAGTTAAGGGGCATGGGTTATATAATATTTTTCTTCCAAATTATTGGGGGGAACAGCACACCCTCCGAAATGACACCCCTGCCCATCAGTTTCCTATACTTTTTCTTAAAACCCGTCACTATGCCTTTCGCTTTTCCTTGAGGTAAGTTACGAAGTTTTGGGAAATTAGGTTTAATAGGCCCTGACAGAAAAAAATGGTAGGAAGCAAGATTTTGTCTGACCTATTACACTTACTCCCATTTTATCAAAACTGTATGAAATACTTTTAACTCAGTGGTTTTAGAGCAAAGATAATCTCAGAAGCTGACCTTAAACAGTTCAAAAACTTATGTTCTTCTACATTATACTTACTCCCATTTTATCAAAACTGTATGAAATACTTTTAACTCAGTGGTTTTAGAGCAAAGATAATCTCAGAAGCTGACCTTAAACAGTTCAAAAACTTATGTTCTTCTACATACAACAACAACTATCTTGTTCGCCTTCTGGATACAATATGTAACAAACTTGAAAACCTAATCAAAACACCAAAGCGTAAATTTTAATCCTCACCGAATATGCAATGGGCTGAGAAGCCCGGTTACGCCCAATTTTGTTCCTTGCAGTAATAAACCACCTTGGAGTTAATTTCTTGGATGGTTGGAAATTGTCTTAGGAAGAAGTCATAAAAATTTCAAAGTACCCCAAAGGATATCCTGGAACAATGTAAGATTAAAATGTTGCAGATGAATTGACAATTAATCCTTTGAATCCAACAATTTTATTCCTTAAGAATCTCCCTTTCCAAACCGGGAAGATCCCCCTGAAATTGGCTAGTACTATGGTTTTACTGGATACTACCATTCAATACGACCTCGAAAAGGACTACTAATTAAATAAGCTTTTTTAAATAACAAACTACCCTAGAAGCACAATATTCAGAAAGATTGTTTTCTTTTGTTGTACATTGGAAAAAGCTTTACTTATTGAAAATACAACTTAACTATTTAGAATTTAAAGTGATTTTATTCGTGCGTTATTGTTTTAAGGATTTTAAAATTTTTAGTTATTGAGGATTTTAAGAGACTCTTTCTAATTGGGATTTAAGAAGCCAAAATTTTCTATTATGGAGGCTTGAAACGACATTCAAGAGGCTGATGTTAAATCATTGAGGCTTAAATTTTGGAATTGAGATTTAAGATGCTGGAATCTTTGATTTTTATATTGTAATTAAAGATTATTGTAAAATGACCAATTATCCTAGAAACATAATTTTGAAACAATTAATCCTTTAATTCCAACGATTTTATTCCTTAAGACTCTCCCTTTCCTAACTTGCCAGATCCCCTGAAATCGGCTAGTGCTATGGCATTATTGGATGTTACCGTCAAATACGACTTCGAAAAGGACTGCTATATTAAAATATACTTTAAAATTGTCCTTTCATTTGTATGCCAAATCCTTGAGTATGCCTGTCTTCTTTGGTATGCTGGTATCTTCCACAGAGAGTTCACAGTCCTCGGTCATCCCTGGATAAAATTACCTTATTGCTAGTCAATTGTACCCCTCAACCCCGTCTCCTTTGTTTTGCTTCAGAAAATCCCTATTTTTATCCCAATTCTAAAAAATGTTGTGCGCACGTAGTGAATATGTTAAGTAAGTGAATTCCCCAATTCCCCTTTTACCACTTGTCATCTAATGACTGTATTAGAAATTTTAACATTCTTTTTATAGTCTTTTTTTCTAAATTGCTCTTTGTAATTTTACATACAAGACTAAAGTGTCCTTGTATTTTTGTTTGTTTTAATTCCATTGAAAAGTCTGCGAGTTCTAATTGTTTTAACCTTTTTGACAGGTTGACTTTATTCCAGACCAATCTCATTGTATTTGTTTTCTTTTTGCTATGTTTATTTACTTTTTAGATTGAATTCGAGTCATGTGGGGTTGCGATACTCATTTTTTACATATGAATGTTATCGAGTATTTGTTCCAATTGCCAGCCGAAACCATGTATGTATGTATGCATGGTTTTCTTACTCATCATGATGTACAAAACATAACAAATGGAATAAAAAAAATTTACAAAAGACAATGACAAACCATAACTCAGCACTTAAACTACAAGAACAGCAAAATAAATGGCACCCATTAAAGAAATTTCGACATTTATCAATCGTTGGTACCTCTCATTGTGTGGCTTTAATGCTCAACATAATGTACAAAAGTAACAATTAGAGTAGAAAAAGAAGCAAGTACGCCATCTTAATTTAAACTACATCACTATCTAAACAAAGGGCAATTAGCAAAGACCATTAAGCGTTTATAGACCATTGGTACATCTGCTTCCTTTTTCGTACATCATCAGAACCCTGTATCCTGTTCGTATACCCCCTTAAATTTGAACAGAGACTAATAAAATATTATTTTACAGCTGCAATCTACGAAAAACATGGAATAAGGGCTGATGAAATTGAGCTGATGGAAGTACCAGCCACCTACGAGAACATAGGATTCCAATCAGAATCATTAGAATCCATAAAGAAGAGCTCTATTTCTTCAAACTCGAGTACCGGTTCAACCAAAAGTTTGACTGAAAAGAACAAAACCTGCCCCGAAAACAAATAGCTAGAACTTCTTGGTTGGGTTTATCGGATTTTATCGGGCTTAGTCGGATTTTATAAGCTGGTGTTATTCAGCGTTGACAGAAGAGATGGAAATGCAGCTCTGTTTTATGAACAGGCAAAATAGGCGGAAATTATATGCTGGCTTCTAACTAAATATTAAACACAATTTAATGTGTAATTTTAACCAAATACATTGCTTTGGTAACCTATAATCATAATTCCAAGTTTTTAATCTCATGATGTTCCCATGCGAAAGGATTGGCCGTCAGGCTATTGCAGGCGCTAAATTTAAATGAGAGTAAACTTTGCTAAAGAGATCATAAGACCGTATATCTTTTTCTTCTTATTGATGTACTAAGCCTGTATACACATGTTATCTATCGGGGTTTTCAACAGAATTGTAGCTTATGAATCAATACTCTAAAATATTACACACACCAAATTAAAGCTATATTAAGGAGGCTCGATGCGCATTGTCCGAAGAGTAAAATACAACTTAGGTAGGAGTATTCTCGACAGCAGTTCGCAGAAACTCTCAAGCAGAATAACAGCAAAAATAAAAAGGTTAATGAATTCTGTCCATGGCAAATATAACTTTACTGATATTGTTGTTGTATTTTTGTTACAATTATTCCTGATCCTTGGACGTTTTGCCAGAAACATTGAAGCAGTCGTACCAATTCATAGAAATTAGGGAGGAGGAGGAAAGGAATTTTTCAAATTCTAAGGGGTGAAACTTTTTCATTCTTTTTTCAAAGAAAGTACCAAAAAAGAGTATTTTTCAGTGCAATTACAAAAAAAGGACTTTTCAAAATCTAGAGAAAGGAACAAAAAATTATCTTGCTGGAGGGGGAAGCTGATGTTCCTATCGGTTTACCACTATATAAGCTACTAAGTTCTTTGCTTTTGAGACTTCTCCGAATCCAGTATCGTATTAAACAAACTAGACCACGAGGGGTATTCTGCTGCTTTTAGTTTCTATGATGCTGTAGAGTTGACTCGAGCTATAGTTAATATAAACAAGACTATATTTTCGAGAGGTTTACACTAAAACTATAGTAATGGGATTGGTAGAAAAAGTTTGTACATCCACGTTGCAATTATAGTGCTGCAGCGTTAAATATTTATCGTTTCTTATTTGGCTTTTCTAAAAAGCTTAATAAACTTCAAACAGTAATAAATAATTTGTTAACAGTTACAACATATAACCAGGGTCACCAGGGGCGGGGTAGAGTGGTTACATTTTTTTTTTTTTGGGGGGGGGGGGAGGATTTCAACAAAAAAAGCTTTAGAAAATGCATCAAAAATTTGTTCGCATTCATGTTGTTACATTTTTACGAGCCGGACAAACATTTTGGGGGAGAGACTCCTCTCCCCTGGATACGGCCCTGCATATAACGCATACTTCATCAAATAAAAATTTACTTATCTTTTGTTGAACGTTATTAAACTTTTTCAGTTTCAATTCTATGGTTTTTTCAACATGTATTATTTAAGGCCAGTTTTCCGCCTCTTCTGTAATTCGGTCCACCCAAATACACATCACCATTTTAAATTTCACCTAATCAAGACTAAAGCACATAGCTTATTTTAGAGTTGTACTTTTTTCTACTATAGTTTATCAAACACTGGAAGCTAGTTCTCCATATATTGGCTAATCCAATCTAAAACGTCATGCTGAGGCTGAACATTTGAATCCCTTTACTAATAGTTGACTGTCCCAGTTTATGCATCTCGCTTTTGCCTGGTCTTACGTTTATTCCTTTAAATCCTTGTATCAAATATTCATTAAACTAATTGTTCGAATAGACCTCTGTGTATTTTTCTTTTGTCAAAGGTAGGAGAAGAACTCTTCGCTTTTTTCAACAAATGCTGCCCGTTTTTCTGCACAAATGCACGAAGTTTCTACTTTTTAACTACTAAAGGGAAAAAAAGAGATTACTCTTGTATATGTCCGTGTCATAAAGTGTGCTTTAATAGTATCGGTTTTTTTTCCGACGTCAGTCACCACACGTTTTTGACCATTCACATTATTTCTTACACATATATCAAGAGGAGAAGTCAAACAGCTAAGCCTATTTACACGCTATTGAATTTATCTTTTGTATCTACGTCAAATTGAGTCAATAAAAAAAAAAGAAATCTGTATTGTTCTGCCTTAAATTTTAAGCCAGTAAACAGAGCGAAAATTTTTGAGCCGTAGCATTTTTACAAATAAACTTTCTGTTTTTCTTTGTAAATAATATTGATACCTATCACTGGTAAGATAATAAATTTTTTTTCTACTTTAATGCATTATACGAAACCCATGTGATGAATGGGATATCTACACCACAAATTATCTATTAGGTTTCACTATGTGTAAGCGTCAATAATCTGTGTCTAAACCACAGCATAAATATTATACAATGTGGACAATTCCTATACTCTCTATTAAAGATTTTTGGGACACATCAGTCTGACACCTTTCTTCATGACTCCGCCTTTGTGCTTGCGAGTTCAAAAAACTTTTTTGCCCACAGCGATGGGAATATAGGAGACCTGCTGAAGCCATTGCTGCGCTGCGACGCTTTGGGAAACTTCCCAAACCGGGTACTGTCATGTATCTCATTTGTAGACCAAATTTTCTATACTGCATAATATGTAGTAGACAATAATATTAAAGGTCTACAAGTTGATACAAACCGGCGAACAGTTAAGGTAAAGAGAACATTTAAAAAGTTTTTTTCACATTGCGCCATATAAACCTTTCACACTGGCATTACTTAAGACTTTGCGTTATGTTATGTAACCTTTAGGAGCAAATTTCGTCCGTTTAATTTAAATTAATGCGATAAAATATTCTTACAAAGAAAATCCTTTATCTCAATCCTTGCTCTCCCTTCCATAAGAAATTGCGTCGGCAACTTAATTCCCTCCTTCGAAGCTATTATTTTAATCTATTTCAGGAGTGTAACTAGGTTTCAACTTCAGAAGTGTCTTTGAGGGCACTTGAAAAGCGCAAGCTATTGTCTGATTTTTCTATTTGACTCTGAAAATACCCCTGGTCCCGCCAGGCCACTACCCAGGTTTAAACTCAAGACAGTTAAAGTTAAGTTATTAAATCTCCAACATTTCGTAGAAGAAAGAAAGTTGAGGGGTAAAACCCAACTACAAAAAACCCTGAAACGGGCTATGACACACGAGACTACATAGTTAGACCAAAGTTGTATTACTAGCCAGATGACGTAGAAAAATTAATTGTGACGCAATAAATGCCAAATTAATAGTATAGTTTACATTAATCTTCCAGTCACGCATCCGGTGTCAGTTGAAATTTGGCATCTGCTTTTCTTGGGAGATTTTATTGTTTTCCTAGTCAGTGTCCAAATAGTACTGTACCATGCATACATTACAGTTTTTTAGCGTGTTCGCAGTGCTGGTTAAAACCGCAAGACTGGATAAAGCAGAAATTGAATTTGAGGAATACCAGGATGATTATGGTAAACAAATTCTTCCTTTTTTATAACAAAGAACTCAGCTGCATATTCAGGAATTAATTAGAGACGAGTCATTCTAAGGGAGAGGGGCTGTGATAAGTATATCATATAGCTTTTTGTATGAATATTTTTATACTCGGTCCGTTGGAGTATATTGGATGGAGTGAAGACATTTTCCCCTCCCCTGATCAGATTTTCAACCCCTCCTCCCATCTCCTGATTTAAATTTTTTTACTTTTTTATTTTCATTATTAATGATTTTTTTTATATTTTCATTGAAAAATCGAAGGAAACAAAATCGACTCCCCAGTAGATTTTGAAATTGCACCCCCCCCCCCAACATCTGTGAATTGAAACCAATTTCTTGGTTAAGGGGTTTCAGATTGAATATTATTATCCCTCTCCTTATGATAGCCTCTTAACAACTTTGTCTAGATCTATGTCTAAAACTGTGAATTGTGTCTTTTAGGTTACTTTTTATGCGAAATGAAATGAACGCAAGAAAAATTTTCCTGCGTTGATTAAATGCAACCAAATATTTCTTCTTTCGTCTCTCTATTTTCTTTTAAGAGGCTTCAGTATCTCAATAATCAATTTGCGGGCTCGTGCATGCCTCATTGTTGGCTGACCAACTCAAAGACAAAGAGTCCGCGAGTGAATTCTCCCAGAGAATTACTCACCAGTGAAAGCTACTGAAGCTTTGTGGTTTGACTATAAAATGTGATTGAAAATATAGTGAATTATTTTAGTAAGATTTTCAAGCAAAGTGGTTTGCACCACAGGGAACTCCCAAAGATGCCAAATTGATCAAGTGATATTTCATTTGGGCTGATTAATGACATTTTATTTGCAGGCATGCTATAGAATTCTTGGGGACTGCTCTGTCCTTGATTTTAAAAAGAAAATTCTGCTCGTTTAACCAAAAGAACAAAATTCACACTTTCTAAGGATACAAATTGCATTAAAACTGAATATCTCTGTCGTCATCACAAAATGAGAGAAACTAAATTATTTTTCTAAGATATCTGGAAGATAAGGTGGTACGAATCCTCTTAAGCTTGTGAACTTGGAAGCTCGACTGTCCGTAGGTAAGGTAAGTGTACTTCAGGGACTAAATGAGCATAGAAATTTATATATTGCTTGTATTTGGCTTTTATAGAATTACTAGTTGGTGGGGGTGCTTCGTGCCCCCCTAAGGCCCCCCCCTGCGCGCGTAAGTCGTTACGCGCCATTGTAGTTGTGTCCCTCTGTGAATATAGATAGATATCTATATATATAAATATAAATATATATATATATATATATATATATATATATATATATATATATATATATATATATATTTATATATATATATATATATATATATATATATATATATATATATATATATATATATATATATATATATATATATATATATATATATATATATATATATATATATATATATATATATATATATATATGTTCTTAACTAAGTAAAACTTGCGAATATACAACATTCTTCGCTGTCCCATTGTCTGTGCACATAAATAGATTGTCGGGTTTACCGACTCTTGAACATGCAATATATAATTGTCCATGGGAAAAAACAATCCGTATTCAGATCTATACCTCATTATTCTAATGATTGCCCTTGAGCGTTGTTGATGGTGATAACATATAATTGTCCATAGGAAAAACAATCCGTATTCAGGTCTATACCTCATTATTATAATGATTGCCCTTGAGCTTTGTTGATGGTGATTGCTAATCGAACATTCCATGTGTCCCAGTCGTCATTTATATATCCCCCCTTTACCCCCCGGTGTCTACGTTGTAGTTGTGTCCCTGTTTCTCGGTCGTCATTTATATTCCCTGTGTCCCGGTCGTTATTTGTGTCCCGGTGTCCCAGTCTGTAATTTCTCTTTGAGTGTCCCGGTCGTCATTTGTGTCCCGGTCTGTAATTTCGTCAGTCGACAAACCTGACGTCAGTCAACAAATAACTTCATGGCGACATACAACTCAATCCTTATAATGACATCAGTCGACAAACATGGCGTCAGTCGACACACAAACATGACGTCAGTCAACAGACAAACAACTTATCTATCTGTCTATATATATATATATAAACTAACTGTTGGGGTGGCGCTTCGCGCCACCCCAACACCTAGTTGTTGGGGGCGCTTCGCTCCCACCCAAGCCCCCCCCGCGCGCATAGGTCGTTACGCGCCATATTAGTTACGCGCCATTGTAGTTGTGTCTCTGTGTCCTACCTGTGAATATAGAAAGATTTATATATATATATATATATATATATATATATATATATATATATATATATATATATATATATATATATATTTAACTACGTAAAACTTGCGAATATACAACATTCTTGGCTGTCCCATTGTCTGTGCATATAAACAGATTGTCAGGTTTACCGACTCTTGAACATGCAACATATAATTGTCCATGGGAAAAACAATCTGTATTCAGATCTATACCTCATTATTCTAATGATTGCCCTTGAGCTTTGTTGATGGTGATTACTAATCGAACATTCCCTGTGTCCCCGTCGTCATTTATATATCCCCCTGTGCCCCCGGCGTCCCCGTTGTTGTTGTTTCCCTGTGTCCCGGTCGTCATTTGTGTCCCGATGTCCCAGTCTGTAATTTCTCTTTGAGTGTAGTGGTCGTCATTTATATTCCCTGTGTCCCGGTGTCCTGGTCGTCATTTTTGTCCCGGTCGTCATTTGTGTGCCGGTGCTTTGTTGATGGTGATTGCTAATCGAACATTCCTTGTGTCCCGGTCGCTTTCTCTTTGAGTGTGCCGGTCGTCATTTATATTTCCTATGTCCCGGTGTCCCGCTCGTCATTTGTGTCCCGATGTCCCGGTCTGTAATTTCGTCAGTCGACACACATGACGTCAGTCGGCACACAAACATGCCATCAGTCGGCAGACCCACAAACAAACAACTTGTTTTTATATACATAGATATCCCGGTGTCCCGGTCGTCATTTGTGTCCCGATGTCCCGGTCTGTAATTTCGTCAGTCGACACACATGACGTCACTCGATACACACACACACACACAGACAACTTATTATATATATATAGACTAGCTGTGGGGGGGGGCGCTTCGCCCCCCCCCCCCCAAAGCCCCCCGTGCGCGTAAGTCGTTACGCGCCATATTAGTTACGCGCCATTGTAGTTGTGTCCCTGTGTCCCACCTGTGAATATAGATATATATATATATATATATATATATATATATATATATATATATATATATATATATATATATATATATATACATATATATATATATATATATATATATATATATATATATATATATATATATATATATATATATATATATATATATATATATATATATATATTATGAAATGAGAAATCACCAATGCAACAGCACAAACACAAAAAAAAAAAAAAAAAAGAGAGAGAGACAGAAGGAGAAAAGGAAGACTGTTTTCCTAGATTAGTGATTAATATAGACCAGCACTTGAATGAGGCCTTAACCCTACTCATCCATACAATCACATAGGTCAAACAGCATAGCCACACACAATCAACCATAAAGAATAATCCATGGACAGGCAGTCATGTCGTCAATAAGTATAAGTCGTCATTTACCAAACAATTGAAAAAATAATATAGACAAATAATTCAGAGGCAACACCCAACATAAGGGCTCATCAGGAGAATACACTGGCCTATATAGGGTTTCGCCACTCTAAATTCTCTACCCAACACAGTGTTGTGGCTACCACAGAATATCCATGGCATCCCCGCGTCAGGTATCACCCCCAAAATACATGCCTATGAAAGAAAAAAAAACAGCAAATGTAAAACAACCAAGTAAAACCAAAACAAGCTTATCCTGTTAATATATCCCTCCCTTTAGCAACAATAGGTAAACTAAATATTATAAATTTTACCAAATCACAAATATTAAAACATTGCAAAAAACCTGAATGAACTAAACAATTATAGAATTCATCTTTACCATGTGGCTAATTTTTAAGGAAATCCGCTCAATTAGAAACACAATTTAAAATAAATGACGCTGCGACAACATTTCTCGAACCTCCGAAATTAGTTGAAAATTTCTTTAAGTATTTCTAGATAATTCTTTTGATATTTATTTAAAAGTTCGTTATAATGAAAACAAATTTTTTTAAATTGCCAAGTTAATTTATTTGCAGAAAAACCTCTTGATATCAATTTTTGGCTTAAGATTTTACATCTATTTTTAAAATCAATATAATTACTACAAATCCTTGCATCACGAAGTAACTGTGAGAAAAACGCTAAATATGTGATATTTGAGTGTATATTACTTTCAGGGAATGGGAAACTAATCACTTCAAAATCAAAATCATCCGTTTTATTATACATTTTAAAACTTAATTTATTATTATCACAAATATTAATATTTAAATCTAAGAAATGATCTTCATGACCAGCGCCATGACTAGGCTCAAGAATAAGCTCTGATGGATATATATTTTTAGAAATATCAATGAAATCCTTACAATTTAAGACCAAAATATCATCTAAATATATTTTATTATTTGACGAAGCATGTTTTAAATTAATTGGATTATTCTTATCCATCATATATTTATATTCTAGTTGACTTAAAAACAAGTCAGCTATAAATGGGCTGGCATTCCCCCCCATGGGAATTCCCACAATTTGCTTGTACAAATCACCCCCAAATCTCATATAAGTATTGTATAAAACAAATTCCAATAACTCAAAAATCATATCCAAGCTGTAACATCTCAAGTTAACTGTAGTATTAAAGCAATTTTACCATATAGCTTTTTTATTATAAATGTCTATTTTTAAGAACCTTTTACTAGATAAGAGGAAAGATTTCTTGATAACAGTTTTTAAATTATCAAACACTACATTAAGTGATAAATTAGTATACATTGTCGCAAAATCGAAAGACTGAATTCTTTTAGCTGAAACCATTGTTAAAGAATCTATCACCTGCAGTGAATTATTAACACTCCAGTATGGATTAAAATTCGAAATTTTTTTAATACCAGAACAATAGGTTTTAAGTTTATTTACAATTTCCTTTAAAATTAAAGAAAGGTCAGTAGCAGCAATGCGGGTTGGACATTTAGCTGCTCCAGCAATAAACCGTGGTTTAGGGGGATTCTTATGAAATTTTACAGTCCAATATAGGAAAGGGAACTTTTTATCATTGTCATTTATTTTAATATTAAAATTTTTAAAAAGTATTTCTTCAGTCTTTTCAATTAAATTCTCATCCTCTATATTTACCTTTTCATAAACATTAGTTGTGCATAACTCCCTTTTTAAGATATCACAATACAGCTTCTGACAAATTATGGCAAAATTATTATTAGCTTTATCCACTGGCACAATTACAAATTCATTATTTAGATTAGCAATTGCTTCTTTAATCTTCGTTTTATAAAATAATGATTTAGTGTTACTATTTTTTAAGTTAGAATATATTTTATTTCTTATTCTACTAATAATTAAATTCTTCCAACTTTGAAAACTCTCTCTATTTTTATTCTCCTTCTTACACCACTTATCAATAAATAAATCAAAATCATTTTCCAAGCCATCAAGAACACTCGATGGTTTCAGATGATGAGAAAGACGGAAATTAGCCCCTTTATTCATTATAATTTGAAGATCATCTTGCTTTATTATTGACAAGTCCCCTGTTATAACATGTTTGTAAGTAGGATTTACAAATGGGCCAAGTTGCTTACAATTACAAACCGGTTTCCAATTTATATCACTATCTAGTCTTTTTAGTATTAAATTATAATTAAAAATAATTTGCCCAATAGTTTTTGAAAATTTATAAGTTAAAACTGGACTATCATTATAATTCAAATTACTAGGAAGGGCCTGTTTCACATGCCGCTGATTTAAAATTTCTGGTAAATTAATATCTTCAATCTGCTTACAAGTAAAATTAATAGGTAAATATAATCTGTTATCCTTATTACTAATCTTATCGAACTTTTTCTTTTTTGAAATAAATTTCGTTTTAGTTAGAATGCAATTTGTATCACATATTACTTTAAAATTATAATCAAGAGCTGTATTATTCTTAACAATCCAGAAAAGTTTGATTAAATTCCTCTTGGATAAATTATTTAGACATTTTATTACAGAAATCATACCCCTAGATTCAAGTAGCTGGCATAGATCTATAGAAACCATATGTACATCTAATACATTTTTTCTATTATTTTTCCTATGTCCTCTCGATCGTTTTTTACGTTTAGTAGGACAAGTAAAAGAAGGATGGTCCATAAAACCATCAATATATATATATATATATATATATATATATATATATATATATATATATATATATATATATATATATATATATATATATATATATATATATATATGTTTTTAACTACGTAAAACTTGCAAATATACAACATTCTTCGCTGTCCCATTAACTGTGCATATAAATAGATTGTCAGGTTTAACGACTCTTGAACATGCAATATATAATTGTCCATGGGAAAACAATCCGTATTCAGATCTATACCTCATGATTCTAATGATTGCCCTTGAGCTTTGTTGATGGTGATTGCTAATCGACCATTCCCTGTGTCGCCGTCGTCATTTATATATCCCCCTCAGCCCCCCGGCGTCCCCGTTGTAGTTGTGTCCCTGTGTCCTGGTCGTCATTTATATTTTTTGTCCCAGTCGTCATTTGTGTCCCGGTGTCCCAGTCTGTAATTTCTCTTTGAGTGTCCCGGTTGTCATTTATATTCCTTGTGTCCCGGTGTCCCGGTCTGTATATACATTCGTTTTTGAATTTTTTTTATAGTTTTTAGTTTTTTACCTTTTTTTAGTTTTTTTAGTTACACCTCATGATTCTAATGATTGCCCTTGAGCTTTGTTGGTGGTGATTGCCAATCGAACATTCCCTGTGTCCCCGTCGTCATTTATATATCCCCCTGTGCCCCTGGCGTCCCCGTTGTAGTTGTGTCCCTGTGTACCGGTCGTCATTTATATTCCCTGTGTCCCGGTCGTCATTTGTGTCCCGGTTCCCGGTCTGTATATACATTCGTTTTTGAATTGGTATATGACGAAATTAATTTTTGTGTTTTTCCCCTTTTTTTCTTTTTAGTTTTTTTTTTTTTTTACTTTTTTTTAGTTTTTTAGTTTTTTTTTCTTTTTAGTTTTTTTGTAGTTTTTACCTTTTTATTTTTTTTTATTTTTATGTTTTTTTAGTTTTGTTTTTCTCCTTTATTTTTCTTTTTTTCCTTTTTTCTTTTTTTTTCTTTTTTAGTTTTTTTAGTTTTTATAGCTTTTTTAGTTTTTTTTATTAGTTTTTAGTTTTTTCTTTTTATTTTTTTTTTTTGTAATTTTACATTTTTTAGTTTTTTTAGTTTTTTTTTACTTATGTCCTGGTCGTCACTTATATTCCCTGTGTTCCGGTCGTCCCTGTGTCCCTGTGTCCGGTATATATATATATATATATATATATATATATATATATATATATATATATATATATATATATATATATATATATATATATATTTTTAGCTACGTATAACTTGCGAATATAGAACATTCTTGGCTGTCCCATTGTTTGTGCATATAAATAGATTGTCAGGTTTACTAACTCTTGAACATGCAACATATAATTGTCCATGGGAAAAACAATCTGTATTCAGATCTATACCTCATTATCCTAATGATTGCCCTCGAGCTTTGTTGATGGTGATTGCTAATCGAACATTCTCTGTGTCCCCGTCGTTATTTATATATCCCCCTGTGCCCCCCCCCCCGCGTCCCTGTTGTTTTTATTTCCCTGTGTCCCGGTCGTTATTTATGTCCCGGTGTCCCAGTCTGTAATTTTTACAGACTGAACATGCAACATATAATTGTCCATGGGAAAAACAATCTGTATTCAGATCTATACCTCATGATTCTAATGATTGCCCTTGAGCTTTGTTGGTGGTGATTGCTAATCGAACATTCCCTGTGTCCCCGTCGTCATTTATATATCCCCCTGTGCCCCCGGCGTCCCCGTTGTAGTTGTGTCCCTGTGTACCGGTCGTCATTTATATTCCCTGTGTCCCGGTCGTCATTTGTGTCCCGGTTCCCGGTCTGTATATACATTCGTTTTTGAATTGGTATATGACGAAATTAATTTTTGTGTTTTTCCCCTTTTTTTCTTTTTAGTTTTTTTTTGTTTTACTTTTTTTTAGTTTTTTAGTTTTTTTTCTTTTTAGTTTTTTTTGTAGTTTTTACCTTTTTATTTTTTTTTATTTTTATGTTTTTTTAGTTTTGTTTTTCTCCTTTATTTTTCTTTTTTTCCTTTTTTCTTTTTTTTCTTTTTTAGTTTTTTTTAGTTTTTATAGCTTTTTTAGTTTTTTTTATTAGTTTTTAGTTTTTTTCTTTTTATTTTTTTTTGTAATTTTACATTTTTTAGTTTTTTTAGTTTTTTTTTACTTATGTCCTGGTCGTCACTTATATTCCCTGTGTTCCGGTCGTCCCTGTGTCCCTGTGTCCGGTATATATATATATATATATATATATATATATATATATATATATATATATATATATATATATATATATATATATATATATATATATATATATATTTAGCTACGTATAACTTGCGAATATAGAACATTCTTGGCTGTCCCATTGTTTGTGCATATAAATAGATTGTCAGGTTTACCAACTCTTGAACATGCAACATATAATTGTCCATGGGAAAAACAATCTGTATTCAGATCTATACCTCATTATCCTAATGATTGCCCTCGAGCTTTGTTGATGGTGATTGCTAATCGAACATTCTCTGTGTCCCCGTCGTTATTTATATATCCCCCTGTGCCCCCCCCCCCCGCGCCCCTGTTGTTTTTATTTCCCTGTGTCCCGGTCGTTATTTATGTCCCGGTGTCCCAGTCTGTAATTTTTCTTTGATTGTCGCGGTCGTCATTTATATTCCCTGTGTCCCGGTCGTTATTTTTGTCCCGGTCGTCTTTGTGTTCCG
This sequence comes from Artemia franciscana, assembly GCF_032884065.1. Classification (NCBI taxonomy): domain Eukaryota; kingdom Metazoa; phylum Arthropoda; class Branchiopoda; order Anostraca; family Artemiidae; genus Artemia; species Artemia franciscana. Next base: position 53,454,840 of record NC_088864.1, read on the forward strand.
GTGTCCCGGTCTGTAATTTCTCTTTGAGTGTCCTGGTCGTCATTTATATTCCCTGTGTCCCGGTCGTCATTTTTTCCCCTGTGCTTTGTTGATGGTGATTGCTAATCGAACATTCCTTGTGTCCCGGTCGCTTTCTCTTTGAGTGTCCCGGTCGTCATTTATATTCCCTATGTCCCGGTGTCCCGGTCGTCATTTGTGTCCCGATGTCCCGGTCTGTAATTTCGTCAGGCGACCAACATGACGTCAGTCGACACACAAACATGACGTCACTCGACACACACACACAGACAACTTATTTTTATATATATAGATAGATGTCCCGGTGTCCCGGTCGTCATTTGTGTCCAGACGTCCAGGTCTGTAATTTAGTCAGTCGACACACATTACGTCAGTCGACGCACAAACATGACGTCACTCAACACACAGACACACAAAGACAACTTATTTTTATATCTATACTAGCTGTTGGGGTGGCGCTTCGCGCCAGCCCAACAGTTTTTGAATTGGTCTTTTTTTTTTTAGTTTTTAGTTTTTTACCTTTTTTAGTTTTTTTTTAGTTATACCTCATGATTCTAATGATTGCCCTTGAACTTTGTTGATGGTGATTCCTAATCGAACATTCCCTGTGTCCCCTTCGTCATTTATATATCCCCCTTTGCCCCCCGGCGTCCCCTTTGTAGTTGTGCCCCTGTGTCCCGGTCGTCATTTATATTCCCTGTATCCCGGTCGTCATTTGTATCCCGGTGTCCCGGTCTGTATATACATTCGTTTTTGAAATGGTATATGATGAAATAAATTTTTGTATTTTTCCCCTTTTTTTCTTTTTAGTTTTTTTTGGTTTTTACTTTTTTTTCAGTTTTTTTTAGTTTTTTTCTTTTTAGTTTTTTTTTTATTTTTTTAGTTTTGTTTTTCTCCTTTATTTTTCATTTTTTTTCCTTTTTTTATTTTTTGTTCTTTTTTAGTTTTTTTTAGTTTTTTAGCTTTTTTAGTTTTTTTATTAGTTTTTAGTTTTTTTTTCTTTTAGTTTTTTTGTAGTTTTTACCTTTTTTTTTAGTTTTTTTAGTTTTTTTTTACTTATGTCCTGGTCGTCATTTATACTCCCTGTGTCCCAGTCGTCATTTGTGTCCCGGTGCTTTGTTGATGGTGATTGCTAATTGAACGTTCCCTGTGTCCCGGTCGCTTTCTGTTTGAGTGTCCCGGTCGTTATATTCCCTATGTGCCTGTGTTCCGGTCGTCATTTGTGTCCCGATGTCCCGGTCTGTAATTTTGTCAGTCGAAAACATGACGTCAGTCGACACACAAACATGACGTCACTTGACAGACACACACACACACACAGACAACTTATTTCTATATAGATAGATATGGATAGATAAGTTGTCTGTGTGTCGAGTGACGTCATGTTTGTGTTTCGACTGACGTCATGTTTGTCGACTGACGAAATTACAGACTGGGACATCGGGACACAAATGACAACCGGGACACCGGGACATAGGGAATATAAATGACGACCGGGACATTCAAAGAGAAAGCGACCGGGACACAAGGAATGTTCGATTAGCAATCACCATCAACAAAGCACCGGGACACAAAATGACGACCGAGACACGAGGAATATAAAAGACGACCAGGACACTCAAAGATAAATTACAGACCGGGACACCGGAACACAAATGACGACCGGGGACACCGGGACAGAGGGAATATAAATGACGACCGCGACACTCAAAGAGATTTTACAGACTGGGACACCGGGACACAAATGACGACCGGGACACAGGGAAACAACCACAACGGGGATGCTGGAGGGCACAGGGGGATATATAAATGACGACGGGGACACAGGGAATGTTCAATTAGCAATCACCATCAACAAAGCTTAAGGACAATCATTAGAATAATGAGGGATAGTTCTGAATACAGATTGTTTTTCCCATGGACAATTATATGTTGCATGTTCAAGAGTCGGTAAACCTGACAATCTATTTATATGCACAGACAATGGGACAGCCAGGAATGTTGAATATTCGCAAGTTTTACGTAGTTAAATATATATATATATATATATATATATATATATATATATATATATATATATATATATATATATATATATATATATATATATATATATATACATATATATATATATATATATATATATATATATATATATATATATATATATAAATATATATATATATATATATATATATATATATATATATATATATATATATATATATATATATATATATATATATATCTGTCTATATTCACAGGTGGGACACAGGGACACAACTACAATGGTGCGTAACTAATATGGCTCGTAACGACTTACGCGCGCGGGGGGAGGGGGGCTTTGGGGGTTGGTGAAGCGCCCCCACCAACTAGGTGTTGTTTTTATATATATACCAACAGCTAGTTTTTATATATATAGATAGATAGATACTCTAGCATTGAGCTTCTCTACTGATTGCTTTGGTCTTAAATCCACTAATGACACATCATAGCATGATTTTCAAAGACTCTATAGGGAAGAACATTGGAGGGATTGTGGAGTCATCATCTTTGACGTTTAAAAACACGTAAAGCGTGTGCAAAAGATGGTAGATTGCCCAAGACGATTTTAAAATTAGTTTTTTAGTCTTTGACCCAAAGTTATTATTGCCCTCTCGCAGCAAAAATACTCAATAGGAACTTTTAACTTTTTCTCAGTGAACATCTTAATATTGCTTTCAATAAATTTTTCAACAAGAATTATAAGAAAACAAGGAAATCAGGTCAAGGCCATCGGAATCAACACAAAAAAATATGTAGAAGATATTTCGATTATGTAATCAAAAATACGTCTTCAGCGCAAACGAAGGCGATGAGGAGAAATAAATAAAAGAGATAAAACGTTAAATAAAGACATAAAATAATAAATAAAACATGACATAAAACAGAACTAAAATAAATAAAGAAATAAAACATCGAGAAACAAAAAACAGTACGGATTTGAAAGGAGGACAACAACTCAAAGAACTGAACAGAATATTAAAATACCTTTAACAAAAATGTGAAATGGAGTCAATCCTTACATTCAGGAAACGTCAAACATAAAACCACAAGTACAGTAGTTACTTCTCTCTGGGATGATGTTTTAAATTTAACATGTAAAAACAAAACAAAAGCATAAAACAAATATTTTGAGAATACAAAAAAATTAACAACAGATTTTAACAGCAAAATTTTATTTGATGACAATGCTTTAGTGATTAAGCTTTAGCTTTAGTTAAAGATAAGCGGGATAAAGCAGGAATTTCAGAACAAGTTATGTCATTTACAGATACGTGGCGTGTGTTCTCTCAGGTGCAGATCATGTTCAGTAGCACAAATGCAGTAACTTAGCTACGCAGCTAAATTGCATTGTTACCTAAGTGAAATCAGAATTACTATTAGAAAAAAAAATCCGCAAAAAGCACAACAGAGGCCATGTCAAGATGTGTGGACGAAGCAGATAGGACGTATCTAAAATGGATACGTAATTTAAGCGCAGATACAATTATATAAATAACGACGAAGACTACACTGCCTTTCCATCACAAACACCGAAAACAAGAAGAACAGTAGAGAACTTTTAAAGACAGTGGGACAGTTCATTTTAGTTTTATTTATTTTATCCTCTTGTAAGTTGTTTTTACTAATTTGTATTGCTGAGGACGGCCCTTGGACATAGGGCCGAAATATTCATTCTAATTTGTTTCCCACTGTCTTAAAAAATTCCCTATTGTTCTTCTTGTTTTTGGTGTTTGAGATACAATTATCGCCAAGACTTGCAATATGGCACAACACTTTACTTCAAAACTCAAGGGTCTCAACCCTTAGATAGATCTAAATGCATTTCCAATGTTAAATTAAAGATTGGAAAACTACGCTCACTCTATGTCTGCTGGCTTTGTCACATATCTTAGCATTTGCACCAATGGAAATCCATTTACAGACAGCGACTTTTTTTTAACACGTTCGTGAATTATTCCGGGTGCTTGCTTGATGATTTTACAATTAAAAAAAAAATGATTGAGAGTCAAATAAATTTCGGGAATTCAACAGAGATTAAGGTCTATTGCTAAAAAAAATTGCAGCATTTCATATAGTTTCTAGCCAAAAATGCATAGAAAAGTTTGAACAACAAAATAAATGTTGATGCTAAAAGTTAATACAATCAAGACAAAAAAACATGAAGAAGATCAACGTTGAGCTATAAGTGTAAATGTGGCTCTGTTGCTCAACACAACAGCAGAGCAGCTAGCTAATTCAGCTCTGATAAACATTTACTTCTTGTGCCGTTGTTTACCAAAGCAGAAAGATACGCAAGTAGGTACATAGCTTGCTCTGATCGCCCGAAGAAGAAAACAACCTTGTAAGACAACTTCAAAAGCAGCTTTGTTTGGTGTAGTATACCCATCCGGAACTGAAGAACATAAATGATGCAAGATTGATGAATACGACGTTATATTTTTGAAATTTGCTCATAGTCCTAGCTTCGATTAGCGATGAAGGCCACACTGCCTTTCCATCATAAGCACAAACAACAGGTAGAACAATAGGGAATTTTTCTTTAAAACAGTGGAACTGAAACCTCAAATGAACATCTCGATCAGATATCTGAAGGCCGTCCCCAGCAAAACATTAATAAATATATTAAAAAAACTTACATTAAAATACGACTTTTAAAACTAAAAATTGCTTTTTAAATCAGTCCCAGCGTCCTCAATTCAACGAAGCTCGACTAGAAATTTCTTGAATAAACTTGTTGCTGAACTAATTTGAAGTGAGGATGCTGGGACTGTTGAAAAAATGAATTTTTAGTTTAAAGGTCGTATTTTAACGTAATATTTTGATACATTCATGGGTACTAAAATCCGATTGAATCCACAGAGCAAGCGATTCGGGTCAAAGGGACAGAAGTATTTATGCCTCAATAGTTTTAAACGAAGCCCGACACCTTCGAATCCTGATCGATAAGCCTTTTTTAAAAACTTCTTCGCGATGTACGTGTTTTCAATTTTCTTCAAGATGCAGGTGTTGCATAATAGGGAATGCTTTCTAAAAGATACAGGTGCTTGTTACATATTAGGGAATGTCTTTTCTTTGATTGTTTAAAACCTACGAGGGCCAGAAAAAAACCGTCAGGGCCCGCCAAATCATGATTTATTTGGTTTTTATACCATACGGGATGAATTCTTCAAGACATTCTTCAAGACAGCTTTTTAAGACAATTGTTTTCAGGACGCTTTCCAAGACGTTTCAAGACATTTCAAGACGTTTTTTAAGACTTTTTCTTCAAAAGGGTTTGTCTTCAAGATTTCTTTGGCTCTTACGTAATAGGGAATGTTTACTTGTGTTAAGGATGACACATTCTCGCGTGAGCTGTTTCTTCAGCCCCCGCAGAAACCCCACTTGTAACTAAGGAGGGCACATACGAGGATGTTACGTAATGACGATGCACACGTGAGTGTTACATAGTATATTAGGTGATTTTCAAGATTTCAATTTTATCTAAAGGCCTTTCTTTCAAGACTTTTTATCTCAGAGATTTCTTTTCTTTAAAGGCGTTTTTTTCCACATGGTAACTTTGTGTTCCAATCATTTTTTCTCCTTAACAAAAGAGATTTCTCCAAATGGAACTGTGTGCTAGACAGATGGACTAATAATGCCTTCCTAATATTTGTATTTGGGGAATACATTCTAATGGAAACGTTTCGAAAAATCTATGAATCGCCTATTTCCTATGTATGGAATAATTGACACGAGGGAGAGAAAATCGATTACTGGAAATTGGTTACATTTTACATACACTTGCTTGTTAAGTAATGCTTTAGAGGGTATTATCAGACAATGCTGGGGATGGTTCTTTGCAAATTATTTAGTAAAAGAGTCTTTTACGCCATTGGAACTTGAGTGCGCTATCAGAGGTTAACAAATGCAAGTGTTTTATTATGGCTAGAATATGATACACCTTCATATACGATCAAAAGTCTGTCTTTCCTTCTTAACTAAACATAATGTCACATTTAAATTAGACGCAATCTTGAACGAGCAAACCAATGTGCATAGGCTGCGAGATGCTTAAATTGTATTAGTGAAATAAGTTGAAGTTTTATCCTAGAGGAAAAGAAATCTAAAGAATAAAGAATTGTCTGTACATACCAGTTTTATTATTAAAAAAACAAATTTACAAGCATTATTAAAACACTTGATTTTTAGGACACTAAAGTCAATATTATACAGGTAGGAAGGAGATATTTTCAACATGAAAGTCGTTCAACTGAAGATTATCAACATGACAGCTGAGAAAAATCCTGAATAATGTTTCTTCTTATGACTCCTGGCAATTGAGGCTAGCGTGGCACAATAAACCAGCAAGCCGGATGACACCCTCTGGCGTAAATTATCATACCTAAGGGATTTTCAACTTTGTTCCTCAAAAATAGCTTTATAAACTAAAAATGACCATTTTTTTTTCTTTTAACAGCAGAAATTTACCATTTCATTGTTAGACTGCGATGTTTCATAGCGATTTCCAGCCTTTGAAACTCCCTAGCTGACACACAGAACCCTCTGGCTACCATTATCACACTTTTGGGATTTTCGTGAATTTTCCTACAAAAGTATCGTTTACACAACAATCGGTCGTTTAACCTTCATGAAAAATCGCCGAAAGGATTTCTTCTGATGACTCCTAGTAATTGAGGCCAATCTGACACAATATAATAGCCGGATGACACTCTTTTCTTACAGAAAGGAGGGTTAGCTATTGAGTTTCACAGGCTGTAAATTGCTATGAAACATCGCAGTCTACCAGTGAAATCGTAAGTTTCCTTTTTTACAGTGTTTTTTTTTGAACATTCAAAAATTGCCATTTCATTGTTAGATTGTCATGTTCCATGGCGATTTCCAGCCTATAACTCTCAATGCCTGACACACGGAGTTCTATGGCACGCATTATCACACATATGGCACTTTTCGGGTATTTTTCCTGCAATAACATCCGTTAACACTCGAATTGATTGCTTAAACTCAATGAAAAATTCCAAATAGTGTTTCTTGTGATGACTCCTGGCAATTAATGTTGTGCTACGCTGGCCTTAATTTTGTAAACCGAACTGCATTAAATTTTAAAACCGAACTGCATTAATTTTTTTAAATTTTTAAACCGAACTGCATTAAATTTTGTAAACCGAAAAGGCTTTTATGAAAAAATCATAAGACCAAGCAATGAAAATAAAGAGAAAACTAAAAAAATATGCAGTTTTTTTGGTGTGCAAGCTCTTTATGTTAAGGGAAACGTCCCAAAAGATAAAATCTTAATGGTTGAATGTGATAAACACCTTTCATTATTCGACATGGAAGACTTCAAATGTGAGAAATATCCCATTTCAATTGATCACCTTGAAGGTAAAGTTCGTTATCTCACGCAATGGGGGCCTGAGAAAATACAATATAAACAAAAGTGGGTCAGATATCCGAAGACCCAATATTTTTGCTTTTTCTATCAAAAAAGACTGAGAACAGCGACAAAGGATTAGTGCAAAATATTGTTATTGAAGTAATGTGGAATATCATCATAAAATAATTGCTTTGAATCCATCTTTAAAATAGTTCATTATATTCTCTTGAGATATAATATTCCATCTTGAAGTCACACATTACGTTTAATAACCTAGCCATACACTTCATCACTGATAATATTGAGATCATGGACTGTATCTGCTGGTAAACCCATGATGGTACTAGTAACGTTTGCTGGTGCTTTGTTTTCCATCAATTCTTCTTTATATTCCTTGGTGACATTTTCTGATAATGCACTTTTTATTTTACATGCAGTTTCTTCGTGTATTACTATATTACTTTTACATATGTTGCAGTTTCGGCACGTGGATAAGAAATTCATTACGTCGTTGGTGCAGTGGTAAGGTTGTCTTTGTCTTGTCTTCTTTTAAATGCTAATACAAGAAAAATACTGATAGGATCTTTCTGTGGGTAATGTATTACCAGCAACAGTAGCAAGAAGGTGGCCTTCGTCATCAAATAAAAGTTTCTGACTTGCCTTCTCTGTCAGCACTGTCATCCCTGGAAATGTTACTTTCGCACATCCCCCTTTTTGATGGTAGAATTTCTTGGACACTCCAAAGGAATTTAACCCCTCACTATCATGATAACGCAAGCATCCATTTCCAACAAGATTCCCACTAATGCGTATTTCATGCTTCAAATATTTTTCTTTGTGAGCATTCAATGCTATGATAACTTTATCATGAACACAAACTTTCTTGAAACATTTCACCTTCACCTTTTCCATGATGCTTCCAGTAACGTTTGCCAGCACTTTGTTTTTCATCAATCCATTTTTACCTTCCTTGGTGATATTGTCTGTCATTGCTCATATTGTCTGTCTTTAATTTAATTCTGGTTTTGCCGTAAATTAGAACATTATTTTTACATAGATTGCTGTTTTTTTACATAGATTGCACGACAGGGTGGAGTGCATTGACCTTATCTATTTAATACTTGCATTAAAAATGTGTTATCAGGAATCAGTCTTTCGTATTAATATAAATTATCTGATGTGTCTTATGCGGATGACCTTACGCGGACGACCTGCTAATTTCTTGAAATAGAAATGAAATCGTGAAGAAAAATAGCTTAAAGTATCGCGTAAATTTCACTTGTGCATCGTCGTTACGTAACATCGTCGTGTGCTCCCTCATTAGTTACAAGCGGGGTTCCCCCCATGGGACCTGAAGAAACAAGCCATGTGACGCAATCTGGCGCAAATCGTTCTCATTCAATAACGAAAAAATTCCACTAAAAACAAGACAGAATGGTCGCAATATGGGGAATAGATCTTAGCTAAAGCTCATCGTGAACATTTTCCACGGTTAGGTAAAATTTTCGCATATTCCATCTTCAACTTCAACAGAACGTTGGTCTGTTTTTGAATGTTGTTAAATGCAAATGTTTAGTTTTCAATTCCAAATCTTCAGCTCATAACTGGTCCTGTTGATCCTCAGTAATTTGCAATGTTGCCAGTTTATGGTGGTTAGGGATTAGTATTTGTTCTACTCTCTCTTTTTTTGTGACTTTAGGTTGTGAGAGATGTTAAAGAAAAGTTGAAGATGGAATATGCGAAAATTTTACCTAACCGTGGAAAATGTTCACGATGAGCTTTAGCTAAGATCTATTCCCCATATTGCGACCATTCTGTCTTGTTTTTAGTGGAATTTTTTCGTTATTGAATGAGAACGATTTGCGCCAGATTCGTATTGCTTATTCTAGATATTGCAAATTTTTACCGTACCTTCCCACTTCATATCGTAACACACGTGTTATTAAGAAGTATGGTGCTACCAACCTTATTCAATCATTTGAATGGCTTAGTACTAATTTAATAAGACATGCCTTTTTGTCCCTAGACTCAGTCTAGACCCCAGAACAGCATAGATTGCTGTTTTGGCACCTGGATAAGATATACGTTAAGATGTTGGTAATGCAGTAGACTTATCTCCGTCTTGTCCTCTTTTGAATTCTAATGCAAAAAAGACGGTTATGGGATCTATTATCTTGCAATGTGGTACCAGAAACAGCAGCAAGAGGTTGAAATTCGACGTCAAATAAAATTTTTAGACTTTCATTCTGTTTGCGTGCTATCATATGTAAAAATATTACTCTCGCGTATCCACCATAACCTATAATTATTTTTTTGGTATTCCAAAGGAATTCAACGCCCCACTGTCATAACAACGCACGCATTCATTCCTTATAAGATCCCCATTAATGCTTGTTTCATAGTTCAAATATTTCTCTTTATTTTCACCTTTTAAAACAAAATGCGAGTGTTTATCCTTCCGATGTACAAATCGGACTGCTCGAAAGCGTATAATAAACTAGCTATTGTCGATGACCAACCATAAATTACCATAGGGCAGCCGCACACAAAATCCTTGAATCAGCAAAAGGATAAGAATGCCATAGGAATGATAATATGTATCACAGGGATGTTACAGGACAGGTATTTATTGACAAGGTGGTGTAAATTGACATGATGTATCAAAAGGGTGTGGCTTGAGAAAACGCCAACCAATGGATTTAAAGCATAATTTTGACAAGGAAAATATCTGAAAACGCCTTAGGAATCATAATATGTAGTACAGGGATACCATGGGTGACCCATATATTGCCATGGTGGTGTGAATTGCCATGGGACATCGCATTCTAACAATGAAATGGCAAGTTTCTGCTGTTATAAAGAAATAATAGTATATAACTGTATATAAGGAAAATATCTGAAAACGCCTTAGGAATCATAATATGTAGTACAGGGATGCCATGGGTGACCCATATATTGCCATGGTGGTGTGAATTGCCATGGGACATCGCAATCTAACAATGAAATGGCAAGTTTCTGCTGTTCAAAAAAAAAAACAATGGCCATTTTCAGTTTATAAAGTTAATTTGTGGGGTAAAGGCTGAAAACCCCTTAGGTGTGATAATACTAGCCAGAGAGCGTCATCGGGCTTGTACAATGTGCCAGACTGGCCTCAATTGCCAGCAGTCATTAGAAGGAACGGTATTGGGGTTTTTCATCAAGTTTAAGCAATCGATTCTAGTGTAAACCAGAAAAGTGCCATATGTGTGATAAGGCTGGCCATAGGGTACCGTTTATAAGCCGTTGAGCTTCAAAGGCTGCAAATTGCCATAGAAAATCGCCATAGAAGTTTCCGCTGTTCAATTAAAAATACTGGTCATTTCTAGTTTATAAAGTTTTTTTGGGCGAAAAGGCTTGAAAAACTGTTAGGTGTGAAAGTGTGCACCAGAGGTGCACACTGGTAAATTGTGTCACGCTGGCCTCAATTGCCATGAGTCATCAGAAAAACATTGTTGAGACCTTGTCATTAAGTTTAAACGCTCGATTCTGGTCTAAACGGCTATTTTTGTAGAAGACAGCTCAAAAATTGCCATTTGTTTGATAATGCTTGCCAGAGATGACCGTGGAACATTGCAATGTAACAATGAAATGGTAAGTTTACAATGTCCAAATAAAAACAACAGTCATTCCCTTAACTGTGATAACGTGTGCCAGAACGTGTTATTGGGATGGTGCATTTTGCTTCACCGGCCTCAATTGCCAGGAGTCATCAGAAGAAACGCTATTGGGAATTTTTCATTAGGTTTTAACGGTCAAGTCTGGTGTAAACGGATATTTTTACAAGAAAGTGTCCGAAAATGTATGATAATGCTTGCCAGAGAGTGAAGTTTGTCAGTTATCTAGTGTCAAACGCTTGGAATTTAAAAAAAATACCAACAAAAAATGAACAAAATATAGAATTCAGTCACATTTCCAGTACCCCATTTAATTTAACTCTAATAGGGCCCCCCTCTTCTCAATTAATCTAGATTTATTGGATAACAATAATGATTTTCATGCAGTAGTATATTTTTGATGTTTTGGATATACTTATGGTGAATTTCTCAGCATTTACGTTGACAATCTTCAATTGAACAACTTCCCCTCTTACCAGTAAAATATACATTTCAGTGTCCTAAGAATAAAGTGTTTTAATAATGCTCGTAAATTTGTTTTTATTAATAAAACTTTTATGTACAAAAATGGCCTTCATTCTTTAGATTTCTTGTTCCAGGATAAAACTTTAATTTACTTCAGTAGTGCAATTTAAGCGTCTTGTATTCTATGTACATAGGTATGTTCGTTGAAGACTGCCTCTTAGACAAGTGTAAAATTCTCCGTAGTGAAGATGAAAAGATAGACTTTCGAACGAATATAAAGGTGTACGATATTCTAGTAATAACGACTCTCTTAATTTTATTTAATCTCTGATGGCGCATTCAAGTTCTAATGGAGTAAAAAAACACTCTATTGCAAAAAAAGCTAAGAATAATCCCCAATTGTAACCAATTTCCAGTAATCAATTTTCTCCCTCGCAAGTCAATTATTCTATACATAGGAAACATGCCACCAATCGACCCATAGATTTTCAAAACGTTTCCATTAGAAAGTATTCCCCGAATCAAAATATTAGGAAGACATTCCTGGTCTAGCTGTTTAGCGCACATTTCCATTGGGCGTAAATTTCTTTCGATTCCTAGAGGGAACAAGAATTTTTGGAATATAAAGGTACCCTGAGAAAAAAAAAACACCTTCAAACCTCGAAGAAAAAAACGTCTTGTAAAAACATCCTTGAAATAGAAATGAAATCGTGAAGAAAAATAGCTTAAAGTATCGCGTAAATTTCACATGTGCATCGTCGTTACGTAACATCGTCGTGTGCTCCCTCATTAGTTACAAGCGGGGTTCCCCCCATGGGACCTGAAGAAACAAGCCATGTGAAAATGTGTCACCCTTAACACAGGTAATCATTCCCTTGATCGTAAAAATCAAAGAAATCTTGAAGAAAAAGGTCTCGAAGAAAGATATATTAAGAAAATCTTGAAAGGTTTTGAAAAATGTCTTTTTTTTTAGAAGACGCCCCTATGCCGTAACAACCAAATAAATCATGAATTGTGAGCAGGCCCTGACGGCTTTTTCCTGGCCCTAATAGGTTTTTAAACAATCGAAGAAAAACCTTCCCGATTATGTAACAAACATCTACATATTTTAGAAAATATTCCCTATTACGTAACAAACACCTGCATCTTGAACAAAATTAATAACACCTGCGTCAAGAAGAAGTTTTTTTTAAAAAAAAAGGTGTCTGGATCGGGATTCGAACGAATAAGGCTCCGTTTATGTCACTTCTTAGCCTCTTCTACTACTTCGTCTCTGATAATTCTGTGGTGGGGAAAGCTGTCTTTGGGCTAGTTGTTACATAACAACTAAGACTAGAATAGACAAATACAATAAGGAAAGGAATATGAAGGTGTCATCGACGCTGAACTTTTGGCAAAAGCCCTTGTGATGAAAATTACCTTTACTGTTGCTGTAGTCGAGAGTAATAGCCTACGACTCGGGCTGAATCTGAGCTATGAATCCTCCCGGGTCCCTAAATTCCTGTAACTTTCCCATTGCTGTCATAATTGTCAATCTCCCAACGACATGAAAACCAAATATGATAAACCAGTCAAAATGCAGCCGCTGTGCCAGCCCTCATGTATCATCCCGTGATTTTCCCTCTTTTTTTTGATCCGAAATGCGCTAACTGTGACGGAAGTCACGCATCATATAGCCTAAAATGTCGTATTCGGCGTGACGTCCTGAACAAACGTGTGATTTTGAAATGACAGTCGATTTGTCCATCTCAATATGCTCTTTAAATATCAATGGCACGGAAGACAAAGATGCCTCATTACACCAAAAAATGAATGATTTCAACAATTTGTTCTTGCAAGAACATTTTCCTTTTGCCATCTCCTTGAACTCTCTACGAAGAAGCACCCACCATGTTCTTTTTGTTTCCAATACCCGCAAAACAAAAGGCCGACCTTCCGATGGCCTTGAGTGTGTTACCTCAAATGATTAGCTACTCCTTTGTCGCCTGTCTTATTTCGTTCCTCTGATAATATTACGGCAATAAGACTTGGTCACCATGCATTTATAAATGTATTTCCTACGATCAGAAACGTCTAGCTTCACTTACTAAGATTTATAATGCATGCTCATCCCTTAAACTCTGTTATGCAATATTGAAAAGTATGGGTATCGGTAGCTACTGATAGGTGACTTCAATTGGGATGTTTATAGCTCCTCTACTCGTACCAACTTAGTTTTAGACTCGTTGCCAATTAGTCACTGTATAGCACCCAAAGCTCTTAGTTACAGCTATATTCATTTTAGTGGTACTGGACCAATATTGACCATTGTATCTGCTCTGTCGATGTACCCTGTTCCGTCATTCATGTTGATGAAGACGAACGCGATTTTGACCAGCTTCCCCTCTCCATTACGGTGACAATAACCGCTGATCCATTTAATAATCCTTGTTTTACTACTTAAAAACATGGTTTTTGAAACGACAATGGATCAGAGCCCATTAACCTTTACATATTTCTACCCTAACAGCTCTGTTAACCTGTGTCAAGATCCCTTTTAATCTACCTTGCACGAGTGTTTTTTCTCCACATGCCAGAATGCAACTGAAAATTTATTACCTTTGCTTAGTTGAGTGCATGAAACAAGCTGAAATTGTGGCTGTCCCCCTTCTCTGGGTTAAACTCAAAACTCGAAGTTCAACTCGGGAAGAAGACCTAGGTCTTAAAGCCGTCAAAAATCGTTCTAAACTCTGGCCTCGAATCTGGATTGCGTGTGTTGGATATAAAGTGTTTGATATAAAAAGTAAGACAAAAGTGGAATTCAAACCGTATCTTCGTTTGTTTCGATTGAATGGTGCTGAGCTCCCTAAAAGTGAAGTACAGTAGAAAGAAGTCATCAATGCGTCTAAACATGATTCATTAGGGACCAGTGATGTTATCACAGATTCGTCTTGGCTTAGGCATCATAGAAAATATTTGTTCTAAGATCGAGCGTAGTGTTCACTATCATATTCAGTGCTTAGTTTCTAATTTTTTGCCACCTGAAGTACTTGAATGTCATGTTATTTCGTATCAACCAAAAGTATTATTAATTGTATGCTTAAACTTAAGTTTGAATCCAGTGATCTTGATGGGACTAGCGCTCATCATTTACATTGTGATTATCCGGCACTAATCAATCAGCTCCAGTTGCTTTTTTAGTTCTGTTTATGTTAGTCAATGGTGCCTTATTCCTTTTTTTATGGAACGGTAGCCTCTATTGTTAAGCGTGGAAGAGATCCTTTGTTTGCATTTCATATAGGCCCACCACTGTTGATTGCAATATTATTAAGATTTTGAATATGTCCTGCTCCCTTATTTTATTGAACGAACTGCGAAAGACTCAAACCAATTTGAATTTGAATCAAACCAACATGCGTGTAAGGTTTTAGCTACAATTCCTTATTATGAAAAGTCTCAAGGTTATGAAAGACTTAGATGCGCTCTGGACTTTGTGATGCGCAGTCGAAATTCTTTGTGATGCGCAGTCAAAATTTTATGAATCACATATTTGCGCTTTGAATTTGTCTAAAACTTTCGATAGTATTTGCCATACACAAATGTGACACTCTGCCAGAATTTGGAGTGAACCCTTCTGTCGTACATGTACTTAAATTTTGGTATACTGATTCGTTTCTTCGTTTAAAATCTTGTACAGGGTACTACGGTAATATACCAGCTCAATCTGGAGCACGACAGGGTGGAATGCTATCACCTTATCTATTTAATGCTTGCATTAAAAATGTGTTATCAGGAATCAGTCTTTCGTATTAATATAATTTATCTGATGTGTCTTATATTGCTTACGCGGACGACCTGCTAATTTTAAGCCTAACCAAGTCTATTTTGGCATCATCTTTGCAGCGTATTACTATGGGATGTTGGTCTGTTTTTGAATGTTGATAAATGCGAATATTTAGTTTTCAATTCCAAATCTTCAGCTCATAACTGGTCCTGTTGATCCTCAGTAATTTGCAATGTTGCCAGTTTACCGTGGTTAGGGATTAGTATTTGTTCTACTCTCTCTTTTTTGTGACTTTTGGTTGTGAGAGATGTTAAAGAAAAGTTGAAGATCGAATATGCGAAAATTTTACCTAACCGTGGAAAATGTTCACGCTGAGCTTTAGCTAAAATCTATTCCCCATATTGCGACCATTCTCTCTTGTTTTTTAGTGGATTTTTTTTTGTTATTGAATGAGAAAGATTTGCACCAGATTCGTATTGCTTATTCTAGATATTGCAAATTTTTACTGTATCTTCCCACTTCATATCGTAACACACGTGTTATAAGAAGTATGGTGCTACCAACCTTATTCAATCATTTGAATGGCATAGTACTAAT